>NC_090265.1:909190204-909490204 GCF_040414725.1 Anabrus simplex | reverse complement strand
TAAAGAGTTAAGACGTGTAGAGGTCACTTTAACTAAGTGCGCAGGCTAATGAGCATTGTGGGGAGATGTTTTCCTCTCGTTATTCATCCTCCTGTTTTCGACGCAGTCTGCACGTTAATTACGGAACTTTCTGTCCCATACTTAAAGTCAATGATCCTGTTACTTCCTTCGTCTTCTTCGTCTCGCAGTGAGTTTTAAAAGGGCGTTTATGCTCTATACAGTAGAAAAACCACCCACTTCGAAGGTATCGCTTGAGTTTTCGACATAGTGGCGCCAGCGTCCATGGATGTTATTGGTTTTACGACCCACCAATTACTTTTTACGTTTTCGGAGACGCCAAAATACCAGAATTTCGTCCTGCAGGACAGCAAATCTATCGTCACGAAGCTGACGAATTTGACCACCTTCAAATACCACCGGACTGAGCCGGGATCGAACCCGCCAACTTCGGCTCAGAAAACAAACGCTCTACCGTCTGAGTCGTTAAAACAGAGTTGGAAAATTTACATTTTTTTGTTTTACTACAGTTACGTAATTTTTAACCTCGAAGCAAGATTCGTTTTTCGAGAGACAAAATAAAATATATCAGAAACGTGGCCTACAGCCATGAAGATAAATGTAGGATGCTTAAATAAATCATTATTTTCTTTTAAAGTTCAAAGATATTTTTATTCTAACCCCCACCCACCGCCACACAAAGTATTACTTAAACATTTATCACAATATGATGACTATTATGTCTGCAGTCTTTAGAAAGCAACAAAATATATAGCAGCCATTATAAATCATTCTCACTTAAGATCTATGTCTCACAGTCATATCAAGTAGTCGACATTTTTCAGTTCTGTTTCAGGTGCAACTAAGGATGTTGAAAAGTGTTCAATAAAGCTGCAATTATGAATTATTTGCCAACATGACGATTTTTTTACAACGTTTTAGAACAAAATCCATGCACAAATATTTTAGAACAAAGAAGAAACTGGATATATATATATATATATATTTCCAAACATTTCAATTAATTTTTTCCCCATAGGTAGAATAATATTTAGTAATTAAATGTCCGGCTTCATAGCTAAATTGTTAGTGTGCTGACCTTTGGTCGTAGGGGTCCGGGTTTCGATTCCAGGCATGATCGGGAATTTTAACCATAAGTAGTTAATTCCCCTGGCACGGGGACTGGGTGTATGTGCCGTATTGATAATCATTTCATCCTCATCACGATGCGCAGTTCGCCTACGGAAGTCAAATCAAAAGACCTACACTAGGCCTCTGCGGAGGCCACACGCCATTATTAGAAATGAGATATGGTCTCCTGGGAGGATAAAAATTGAGCACTATCCTTCAATACTTAAGAACTGTGGGATTTATAGGAACTGCATTTACTGACATTTATATGTAGCCTACAATTTGCACTGAAAAACGTCATTACCTATTTTTAACCACTTACGACTATATGTTGCACATTAGAGAAGTTACAGTACATCCGAAATAAATATCTATTCCCTAATATTAAACAATGTTTGTATCCACATAAAATTAGAAAAAAATGTTATTAAATTCCCTGGAGCGTGGCCAGGCTTGCATCGAAGCTATTGTTTATCTATTCTTATACTTTCACTATATCTCGATAGATAATGTCTTTTACGAAAATAAGAGACAGTTAAGTTCATGAAAATGTAGCCTATAAGCCGTTTCAAAAGTTGTAAAATGTCATGAAATATTAGAAGAAAAATACAAAAAATAAGCAATCTTCATTAAAATGGACGAACCAGGGACCGTTAAAATGGACTCAGTGAATCTCCAACGGGATGTGACTTCTAATTTAAAAAATACACATGCATTGACCGCGTTTAGAATTGTGGTAGACGAGGAGCTAGGGATTGGGGTACTCAGCTACTGTGTCCCTGCAAATGTCAGTTGATATCCTTTCCATAATAATGTTTTAGATTTTACGTAAAACTAGTTTACTTTACGGTTTTCGGAGACGTGGAGGTACTGGAATTTTATCCAGCAGGAATTCTTTTTCGTGCCAGTAAAAGTACGAAACAAAGCTGGCGTATTCAAGGACCTTCAAATACCACCGGACTGAGTCGGGATTAAACCCGCCAATTTGGGCTCAGAAAGCCAGCGCTTCCACGGTCTGAGCCACTCAGCCAATCATAGTTAATGCCAGCTTTGTATTTTTTTTTCTGGGAGTTTGAGACATCGTTGTCTACAGTTCCATATAGGCTACTTTGTTTAGTACCTCTGTCCATTAGTAGTACCTACATGTGCACGTTATGTGGAGCTGCCATGGGGTAGATGACACCACCAATGAATTTATTACGAACGCCACTTAAATCAAGCATTCATGGACATTTCTTTGCATAGCCGCTCTATTTCTATAGTTGTTCATTCACTCGCACAGTAATGACACTGTCCTTGTTTAATGATACATGTACTGGGCATGATTATTAATGAAAACGTGTGCATGTAACTCCGCACGTAATAATAATAATAATAATAATAATAATAATAATAATAATAATAATAATAATAATAATAATAAGAATAATAATAATAACAATAACAATAATAATAATAATAATAATAATAATAATAATAATAATAATAATAATAATAATAATTGTACCGGGAGGTACGCCTCAACCCCGTCCATTTAAAAGAAGCGCCTTGAAGAACGCTATCTAAAACATAAAGTTTGCAACAACTATTTCAAGAAATTCGGACTTTTCTCCATAGAGGTCTCTATTAAAAATGATGTCATACACTCTGGTGTATAGTGGAACTACTAAAAATAAAAATAAATTTTGTATTTATAGGTTTTCTAAACTGAAGCATTTATTCTTTGTTGTTGATATTTCAAAGTTTGCAACACTTGTAACTCATCCCCCCAGCTTTCGAGTCTGGCCAATCAAAAATTTTGTTTATTTAATTTTCAGCTAATCACAGGCTTGTTGTACATATTTTGTCTACCAATAAAAAGAGCGGGTGTGTCTGGTTTTAGCCCAGAACCCTCTCGCACCTTCCTCTCGGGTATAAAAGCTGACGCTTTTTAGAGCTAACTTGTCTTACTGATCGTCCTGTTATTGAGTGTTTGTGATAAGAGAGGAGGCGGGGGACTCATCCATCGACAAGCAGAACATCCGCTAATATAATGGCCACCATATTTCTAACTCTGTAGGTGTCCCTGGGGGCTAATTCCAGGGGAAGGTTTCCAATCTTTAATAATGTACCTGTAAAATTACGAAAACGTAAAATTTTCTTTCTTCTCATGTAAAAGTTCAACTAGTCTATAGCACTTAATTAAACCGGGGATGGAGAGTGCGTTATCCTCGCGAATTCCCTTTCAATTTAATCTTGAGGGGCCTACGATTTTGTAACTGTTTTCACTATTGTAAATTGTAACTCAACTTGTCGTTCTAGTCACTTCAGTAGAATGGGATTAGCCTCTGTAACTTTCGGCCACGAGCCCAAATAGGATCTTATGTGCAAATTTCAAGGAGCATTTTGATTTTTGGGCCATTAACTTTAACCTGTATTTTTTCCACGAAGGCCCGGTAGAATGGGTAATCGATACTCCTGTATCATTTCTTCCATGTGAACTGGAGAGACAGCCGATAAGGTTTTGTTATATGTAGGTTGTGCCTAGAGAGGCCAGAAAGTGTAAATTTTATTGAGCAATGACGTTCTAATCACAAAAGTAAAAGTTAAAGGTTGCCTTGAGTGGGCTGTAAGGGCTTGGGAGCGTAGTCTCCTTGGTAGAATTATAGAGCATAAAGGATTGTTCTTGTAATTTGTGTAAATATTGAATGGTGCCTTTGGAAGGCCGTAACTTGTAACCTTTGGAGCAAAAGGTGCTCGTGAAAATCGTGTGATTGAAATTGGAGATTCGTCTCGTTGAGTATCAAACTAAGCGCAAATGTATTGACGTATGGACTTTTGTAAATTGAGAGCTTGAAGTTCAAATTTTGTAACTAACCTTACTGGTTTTATCTTTTTTTTTCCTACTTTGTACCTAACTAGCTCTTTACCTGAAATCTTGTTCTGTTAAAATTTAATATCTGAAAATAAATATAACCTTTATTTTAAAGATTTAAATTAATCTTTGACTCTCGTAGCCAACGGATCCCGTGAGATCTCCGAAGTTAAGCAACATTGGGCGTGATCAGGAGTTGGATGGGTTGCCACGCGCTGTTGGTGGGGGTAAGGGAATGGAGGAGCGGAAAGGAACTGGCCACCCTACCGCACGTAAACTCCGGCTCAGGAATACCTCTGCGGAGGTTCGGACCTACCTTCGGGCAGAATAACCCTTACCTACCTACCTTGACTCTCGTAGATAGACCCATTCAAGTTAGCATCATCTTTCACCTCTCTGTCCCACGCAAACACGGTAACAATAATAATACTCGTATGGACACAGCTACAATTTGCAGGCATTTGACACTACTCAAGCTACCTGTGTGTCAATTTCGACGATCCGTTTTACTCTGCCCGATGGCAAAGGGTCTGAACTCTGCTGGGCGATCTTTGGCTAATTTTTTTAAAATCAATTTAGTCGGGTAAACACTAAATGTGTCAGCAGATATTTCTTTCATACCGATATTGTACAACATGGAGTGCCATATGGAACTTTTTTTTCACCCTTCAAATATCCGACTACTACGTGTTTAAACCCATGACCACCGGGCGAGTTGACCGTGCGGTTAGGAGAACTCACCTGTGAGCTTGCATCCGGGAGATAGTGGTTTGAACACCACTGTCGGCAGTCCCGAAGATGGTCTTCCGCGGTTTCCCATTTTCACACCAGGCAAATGCTGGGGTTGTACCTTGATTAAGGCCTTTTCTATCCCATCGTCGCCATAAGACCCATCTGTGTCCGTGCGACGTGAAGCAAATAATAATAAATTAATAATAAATAAACCCATGACCTTGGGATCTGGTGGCCACAATTAAATATTGGTCTAACATTTTTCTTAAATTAATCAGGTAAATTTCTCAAATCGGGCGCAGTTTTAATGAGTAAATCTAGCAACTTGAAACAGTGGGCTCAGCTACCAGCAAGTATTTTAATCTGATACTATCTGGCTGGTTGCTCGTCAATTTCGACCTTCCGTTTTTCTTATCTTTCTTTTTACAAGTTGATTTACGTCGCACCGACACAGATAGGCCTTATGGCGACGATGGGACAGGAAAGGACTAAGAGTAGATAGGAAGCAGCCGTGGCCTTAATTAAGGATACAGCCACAGCATTTGTCTGGTGTGAAAATCAGAAACCATGGAAAATCATTTTCAGGGTTGCCGACTGTTGGGTTCGAACCCACTATCTCCCGAATACTGGATACTGGCCGCACTTAAGCGACTGCAGCTATCGACATCGGTCCGTTTTACTCTAGGCATACTAGATGTCAGAGTAAACGCAATCTCTCGTGGGAACCTATTGCTGAGTTTTAATGAATTTTGTCGGGCAAACACCAACTATGTCACCAGAGATCTTTTACATGCCGACATCGTACGGTATGTTGTGTCGAATGAACTTTCTTCGGTCCTTCAAAAATCCAGCTATCGCTGCCGAGTTTGAACCCGCTATCTGGGCATCCATAGGCCGACACTACCAGTGATCCACAGTGGGAATGAATGAAGGCCCCATCTAGCGACGAGGATAGAAATTGTGCCGACTGCCGAAGCCTGTCGCATTCCTCTGGAGCAATAGTTAATGACCGACAGATGAAATGATACTGGAGGGTGTTTCTGCAATGAAAGATGAGAGTGAAAACCGGAGTATCCGAAGGAAAGACTGGCTCATTTCCGCTTTGTCCAGCATAAATCTCACATGGAGTGACCGGGATTTGAACCACGGAACCCAGAACTGAGAGGGCAGCGCACTGCCGCCTGAGCCACGGATAAGTTTACTAATATGTCGTTTAGTTCAGGAGTGAAAGAAAGTTATTTTCCTACAGTTCAGTAATTATTGTATTTGTAGCCGACAATAATAAGGAGAGTGCGCTTTAAATTGACGTCATCATCGATTTTAAGGGTCTTATTAGTGTGCACCCTGTTTACCAGATGGCACAGTCTCCCAGCCACAGGGAATGACGTCAAAGTTGTCATGGTTACCAGACGGATTACAGCGCTCGTAGTTGGAACTTCCGAACATGCCGGTAGAGCGCAGTGGAATACAGCCAATGAAGTGAGCGTTTATAGAAATACAATGTCGGGTGGCCTACACTACAGAGCTTAACTGAAGATGGCAGTAGCTGCTTTATATAGGTAATTTACATCACAAAGAGAGAGCGGAGCAGAGATTGCAATTTACCTTATTACCTTTATTTAAAAAAGGAAGAAATAAACTTGCTAGAATATCAGTCTAAACAATGAGACGTTCTTTATATGCCAACTCTCGTTTCTCGAGAATCGCTACAATAATCCTGTAAGACATTCCAGGATACTTTTATAATATATTCTTTCTATCATTGTCATGTACGGTTCTTCAATTTTGTCACTTTCAAACAATCATGTTTCACATGAATTAAATTTTCCTTCAATTCTTAAAACTTAAAACTTTGATCAGGTAAATCCACTAATTTTATTTTTGAAATTGTAATAGTCATTGTTTCACTTAAGAATCTTGGGATATCGTGGTTAACATGCTCGTTAAATTCCTGTGTTTGTTTTCATGTGAATACAGTGTAACTTGTTTTCCTAAGAGAACTCGGGTAACGCCACTTCCCTCCCAAAAGTCAGGTTCTAATAACCACCCCGGAAAGGTTACAGCCCATTCCCTCCGAATTTGACGTCTTTTATCTCTCACTGTACTCTTATTCCCTTCATAGAAAATATTCTTTAACCAGGTACATAATTTTTCCGTCACCCCTTAGACTTCCGACTGTGTTATCATGACGATGCTGGACGTTTTGTTCTATGACCATTTCACGTGAATATAAATAACTGACCATGGGAGGGAATCGAGAGTCACCCAGGAAAAGAAATCATCTTAATAGAAGTGTTTGGTAACTTCGCAGACACTACCATAACAGAGTATTATGTGAGCTACGAAGTAGTCTCTGATAGCAAAATCTTCAAGTCGAATGCTGGTTCGAGTCCCAACACAGTGCGTGCTTTGTTGCAATACATTTCCTTTTCAGGTACATAAGAGGGACATGTATTGATGACCAAATCATTTTCTAAATTATCCGTTCTCCTCAAAGACTTCAATATTACTTATCTAGACTCACAGAGCGCGCTGATGTTTTGCAGAATATTGAACACCTTCGCGCATCGTCATGTTGTGGACGCTTCAGCTTCGAATGCATGATTAGCACATAATGATATTTGCAGTTCCATGCATGTTTTCGCTGTTGTATTATTATTACTATTATTATTGTTGTTGTTTTTGTTATTATATATCATGGAGTATTTGTATATTGCCAAATATTTTCAGAGAATAAGACGTGATAACTTATACAGTAGCTAAATTAATCGTCAGTACTAAAGGCGAGTAACTTTAGCCTTTCTTCTTCTTCTTCTTCTTCTTCTTATTTCACGCCCTTTTCCCAATTACCTAGAGTCGAAACTTTGTATACATTTAACCAAGTTTTACCCCCGGATGTCTCTCTGACCCCTACGCTATGTGGAGGGATGTGTTCAGTATTGTGTTTCTGAAGTGGTTTATAGTGTGATGTTTGTGTGTATATTAGGACGTATAATGAGATAAACACAAACACCTATCCTCCTAATTAGAGAAAGTAACCAGGCAAGGTTAAAATCCTCGATCCGGGGGCCTCTGAACTGGATTTGGCAGGCTGTACGTTGGGGAATTCAGAGAACGAGTTTTGAATGTTTAGGCACCTACTTGGCATTTTTCCTATTCATTACTGACACTTCCTAAAACTAAACAGCTATTCTGAAGAAGCATACGTATTTTCCTAACAACTGCACTGGTTTTGAAAATTCATTAGGAATCTTCTGCTTCCTGTTGTGGCACATTTTTAACATTTTACTTTTAATGTATCTAATTAATATCTATTCTTATCGTATTATCCCATTTCGTAAGAATGAAAATAACCTATCGACAGGTGTTTTCATACGTGTGCAATGTAAGTTATTGCATAAATTCTATACTATCATCTCCCAGGCATGCTGATGAGTGCCCTCAACATGGAGGTATGTACATGGTCAGATCTTCCCCAGTATCACGCTACTGCGCAGCCAGCGGTGTGGGGCCTCGGTACTCCTAGAGAAATTTGGATTTTTCCACATATTCTTATTCAAAAAATTGGAGCCATAGTTCTGCTCCTTGGAAATATGAACGTTCCACAACGGCTCCTAAACGGAACCAGATTAGGGTTTAATTGTGAGAAGCATGTACGAAACCTGTTAAGAATTGTAAATAATAAGTGGAGATACAGCTGGATAGAGAGCTCTAATCCCTCCAATAGACTTAACAACATCCGATTAAACATTTCCATTTGTTTCAAGAGGCATCAGTTTACAATTTGCTTGGCAATTTTTATCACGATTGATAAACCTCAAGGTACGTGAAGGTCTCTATTTACCTCAGGCATGGCCAGTTAAATGTTGCAATGTCAAGAGAGCGACAAGTGACTATACTCACACTCCTCGACTTCAGCAGTGCTTTTGACACGATCAATATTCAGACATTATAAAAAAATTAATAATTTTTTGTTACCGAAGCTTCAAGATTTTCCCGCTCTTACCTTAGAGATTGTAAGCAACGTGTTATTGCTCACGATATTACTTCACAGTGGCGGGTCAGGAAGGCTGGAGCTCCACAAGGTTCTGTCCTTGCTCCGCTCCTGTTTGCCCTCTATATTAATGATATATCCTCTAAAATAAAGTATAATAGATATCACCATTTTGCCGATGACCTCCAAATTTACTGCCACGTTAATATAAAAGATATATCGCACGCAATAAGAGATATTAACTTCGACCTTCAACAGCTCGGTGTGTACGCTAGTGAAAACTCTCTCTTCCTTAACCCGAATAAAATTCAAACAATTGCAATCGGTTCTCAGATATAATTAAACGCCATGTATACAAATTATCCCATTCCTCCGGTGATATTAAATGCAACCGTAATCCCGTTTAGTGAAGAAGTGAAGATCCTACGCATGACCCTGACAAACTATTGACTGGTCTGCACACGTAAGGAATACATGTAGAAATATGTACGCGACGCTACACACTCCAAAACGACATAAGGACATTTTGTCACAAGACGTAAAGGTAAAACTTCTCCAAACATTGATACTACCTACACTTGACTATTGCGACATTGTTCTCGTTGATGCGACACGTAAACAAACTACCAAACTTCAACGAGCATTGAACTCTGGTCTTCGATTTGCCTTTAACTTGAGTTATGATGGTCACACAACCCCAAGCTACACAGCTTTTTCCTGGATTTATCGAACTCTGAAGGAAAATCTACCCAAATACATTTCATCAAAATTCCACTTATTATCCTCATTCCATAATTGTGACACTAGATCTGGCACTTCCCTTGCTGTACCCATCAACCACTCTTCAATATATAATAGATCCTTCGTTGTGACTGGGTCACGACTTTGGAATTCATTTCCAGCTTCTGTCAGGAACTCTAACTCAACAACAAAATTTAAAATAACATGCAGAGATTACCTGTTGAATACCGCTGATTGTTTCGTGTGATTGGTGAAGTCTGATAGGTTGCGTGATTACGGTACGTAGGCTAGTAACATTGATATTTTACCGTACAGCTGAAGAACACTGTTTTTTTAAAATAATTATTATGAGGTTGTTCTTATATTCTTATAGAGTAAATGTACATGATATTTAGCTTTTAACACCTGTACATAGATAACTGTTTATTGCCACACTTGTATTTCTGTTAATTTATTATGTAGTGTGTACTGTTTATACACTGCTTATGTTTCTTCAGTTAGTATGTAACTTTTCATTATGACTTTTCCCATTCCTTTTTACTTTTATGTTCCGGATTACTCGTTAATTTGTTTTATTTGCTGAGCTTAGCTTTCATTCTTTATATGTTCTCCATGTGTTTTATTTAGATTAGTTATCCTTGATTTTAGAATAGAATAGTGTATCTCTTTTATATATGTATTAAATTGTAATTCACGTGGTTAAGTATAAGAGAGGGCCACGAGCCCTAACTTCGCCACTGCTAAAGTCAAATAAATAAATAAATAAATAAATAAATAAATAAATAAATAAATAAATAAATAAATAAATAAATAAATAAATAAATAAATAAATAAATAAATAAATAAATAAATAAATAAATAAATAAATAAATAAATAAATAAATAAATAAATAAATAAATAAATAAATAAATAAATATTTTAAAGTTGCAATAGTGCCGAAATGTAACTATACAAGGAATGCACCGAGAAAGTGGTTGCGTAGTATAAGTCACGTAGCTATCAGCTTGCATTCGGGAGATAGTAGGTTCGAACCCCACTGTCGGCAGCCCTGAAGATGGTTTTCCGTGGTTTCCCATTTTCATACCATTCAAGTGCTGGGGCTGTACCTTAAACAAGGCCACGGTGGTTTCCTTCTCACTTCTAGCCATTTCTTACCTCATCGTCGCCGTAACAGTGTCGGTGCAACGTAAAGAAATAAACCACAAGGAATGTCGTATATGAGGAAAACGTTCAATACATATTTAGCGCATTGTCCGTCATGTCTTTCCGGGTTTCATCTAGTGATTCTTCTTCTTCTTCTTATTATTATTATTATTATTGAAAATGAAATGGCACATGGCTTCTAGTGCCGGGAGTATCCGAGGACATGTTTGGCTTGCCAAGTGCAGGTCTTTTGATGTGACACCCGTGCGCGTAGTGATGAGGATGAAATGATGAAGACGACACGTGCCAGCGAAATTAACCAATGGTGGTTAAAATTCCCGACCTTGCCGGGAATTGAACCCGGGACCTCTGTGACTAAGGATCAGCACGCTGCTAACCATGGAGCCGGACATTATTATTATTATTATTATTATTATTATTATTATTATTATTATTATTATTATTATTATTATTATTATATTTCGAATCTTGTACCGAATCAAAAGTATCTATTTTTATGAAACTATTAATAGTCTGCTTAAGTTCTTCACTATCATTAATAAATTGTAGCTCAACTCCTCTAATTTTATGAAAATGGTACAGAATAGGAAATCATATGATATCTTAAATTAAGGATTACAGCTGGAGAAGAAGAAGAAGAAGAAGAAGAAGAAGAAGAAGAAGAAGAAGAAGAAGAAGAAGAAGAAGGAGGTCATTTCTAAGCCTTTCAGTGACTGGTGCTAATCATCGAACATATAATCTTGAGTGCTGGTATATGAACGTCTCATAAGTTAATGGATATTCTAATGAACAGAAGACGAGTGCAACGCGTGGAAATAAAACACAAAAGAGCTTTCATATTTTGTGGGATTACAAGAAGCCATCTCTCTCGAAAATCTCTCGAGATGAAACTACCAGACAGTAGTTAATAGTCTTCTAGAATTTGCAAACAGAAAATATACATTTCAATCACAACAAAGGGTATATAACTCATTCCTAAAACTTGCAGCATACTTACTGTAGGATTAGATGAAAGACAATGTGATATTCTTACTGATCGCGATTTCAACCAAGAATTCTTTATTGTGTAAAACATTCTGATTTGCAATGGGTGAAATGGAGATACTTTTATACAAAGGCGTATGAAGTGAAGTTTGTTCTGAAGAACTTGAGTTTTACTTCTTATATCATCATCTCCAATCTTCTACCTCGCATGGGTAAGATGACTCCGAATATTGTTTCATTATTAGTTTGCTCCTCATCTTCACTTGTTTGTTTTAAAAATCTTCTCGCATGTCCTATCCATCTTAATGTTCTTAGCTCTGTAATTTTAATTTGATTTCTCCCTTTAAGAATATACTTTTACAAGGTATATATTGAAAAAGTTTTGCCAGTTATATCTAAAGTCAAACAGGATGGACAGGAATGAGAACTAAATTTGTAGGGATTTCAAGGTAGAGAAAGAACGCACAAGAATTTATGTAATACTAGCAAGATACCCGTGCTTCGCTACGGTATTATACCAAAATTCATAATTTGCTTAACGTTTTACATATAATCCGACGAAATTCGCGATCTGACTCGTATTCTGAGAGAATCCGCCAAAATCCGCGATATGACTCGTTTTCTGAGAGATTACGGCAAAGTTCCTCCCATTTTTTCAATCTTTCCAGCAATCGATTTCGTACTTCCCGGGCTAGGTCCAGGTATGCCACCCGGTCAGTTGGGTCCCTAAATCTTTGCCATCTTTCCCTACAAGCATTTTGTATATGGATCAAATCCTTGAGGAGATCCGGCGTGGTGTCGTCTTGGGTGCCTTGGCGGTAAACCGGCCAGGACCCGTTTCCAGCACGGTCCGCACATTTTGACGACGGCCCAGATTATTATTATTATTATTATTATTATTATTATTATTATTATTATTATTATTAGTGATGTTCTGGACCACACAGCAAGATACAAGACCGCTACTTGGCTGTAAATTACATCTGCTGCCATTGACATTACTGACAATATGACCACCACCATCGTCGCGCGTAAGCAAGTGCGCGAAATTTTTGGCAACACGAGTGATATACTTCCGTGCATTATTGACCTTATTATAGAGGTGAATAATTGCACGGTCACTATCTTTCCTATCGTTTATTTCAAATGTGTTAAAATTTTTATTTATATGCCAGGAGAATCTACAGTATCTAACATTTTGTTTTCCAAAGGAAAAGATAGCTCTTGAAAACTAAACTATGAAAGATTAAAAATGATCAGTTTATGATCAGAAAAAGGACATTATGAACAGTAAAATCAATTGATCTCAACTCGTTTTTCACCCTACCGCCGTTAAGTTGATTTACCCCCCCCCCCAAAAGAAGGCGTGTTTCTTTATATTTAAAGGAGATTCCAAGTACCAATGCTCACGTCTGTTACCTTCAGTTCCGAGATATAAGTATCCCCATAAAAAGAATTACTTTTTCATTTCCTTTCACACTCCCCACCTAAGTGAATTTTTCGGCAAAAACACTTGTTTCTTTAATAGTAAAGGATCTTCTAATTACCAATGATCACGACTCTAACATCTTCAGTTTTTGAGATAAGTGTCCTCATAAAAGGAATTCAACTCCTTTTCACCCCCGTCCCCCAACATGATTTAACCCCAAAAACCGCTTTTTTTTTAAGGAGATCCAAATACCAATTTTCACGTCTGTAAGAACTTTAGTTTTTATTAGATGTAAGTATCCTCACACAATTAATTCAATTAATTTTTCAATTCTTTCACCTACCCCCCCCCTCATTGGTTTTTCTGAGAATACGTGTTTCTTTAATTTTAAAGCAGATTCCAAATACCAATTTTCACGTCTGCAAAATCTTTCGTTTTTGAGAATAGTATCCTCATACAAATAATTCAACTAATTTTTCAATTCCCGCTCCCCTTTAGGTGGATTTCCGAAAACAAAAATTACCTATTTCTTTAAAGGAGATTCCAAATACCAATTTTCAGGTCTGTAAATTCTTCAGTTTCTGAGATATATTGTAAATATCCTCTTTAAAGGCATTCAACCCCTTATTTTCACCCCTCCCCTTGGGCTTTTCCGAAAACAAAAAATAAGTGTTTCATTATTTTTAAAGGAGAATCTAAATACCAATTTTTACGTCTGTAGACTTTTAAAGTTTAAGATATAGATACACTCATTTTAAAATTTGACCCCCGTTTCACCCCCTTTAGCGACGGAATATCCACAAATCCTCCCTTAGCGAGCACATACATCTTAATACGAATGTATGCCCAAAATTTCGTTTCTTTATGTACAGTAGTTTTGGCTGGGCGATGATGAATCAGTCAGTCAGTCAGTCAGTCAGTCAGTCAGTCAGTCAGGACAAGTTATTTTATATATATAGTGCGCCGTTCCCGCGTCCAGGTCGAGCCGCATGAGATCCAGGCTAGCTCGAATATATCTTAATTTCTCGTTTCTCAAAATTTATGGGCTATGGGTTCCGCATTCGAGAAAAGATTGCCGGCTTATGCTTGCAGGAAAGACCTAATCTACGTAGTGGACGTCTCCTACCCGTAATTAGATTAGTTTCCGCATTTGGCTCATGAAAATATAAAATAATCATCACTTACATCTAATACTTATTCTAAGAAGTCATTGAAAGAGTTTTACAATACAATATTTATTTGGAAATGAAAACAAAACTTGAGGAGTATAATTAAATGTTGAATTCTTCTTCGAGAAAGTAGATAAGAAATAACTGACTTGATGTCATATAAATTAAACTGAAAAAAACATATATAATATCTCGGAAATGTCTTGGAAATATTAGATTGAAAATATTAGATGTATCTAATTGAATGGAGGGAAATATATCAGATTACATTATTTACAACGTCGTCGACTGAGAGTTATCAAATGCATTGGACGCAGATTTCTACGACTGAATTACAAACAAAAATTAGAATCACATCTTTCATCTTATTAACTCTTGTGCGAAATGTTCCTACAATCTATCTCGCCTTCATCAAACACTTGCTAATTCCATCACAGTGCAACGATTTCGCTTGATTGTAACTGTTCATGTTAAATTTCGACAACAGATTATTCATGAGAAAATGTTTTCAGAAACCATAAAAATATTCAACATGTATTACACTTGTCTAACATTCTTTCAAGATTCTTAGCGCTTCTTGTAGAGAAAGATAATCCATTTAGTTATTATATCCTTCAGAAAAATATGATCAAAATATAATGCCTAATATTTACTCGAATTGTTCTCGTAGTTGTAAGTCTTAATTAATTTAAATGCTCATCTATGTCATAATATGGTACTATTATCTATATCTGACAGTCATTCAACCAGATCATGCTGTTTTCAGGTGATGTAGCTTGTACGAAGACTCTATCGATTATTAACAAACTTCAATTGTGAAGAAAAATTACCAGCGATATTGGGCAATGCAGTAAAATAAGCTTCCTAGCTTTGCTGACCTGAGTAAGAATTCTTGTGGTTAGAAGAAATACATGAAAATAGGCTATTTATATGTTATCCCTCTTATTAGGTATTTCGATAATCTACCAACTGAATATCAACATAAGAACTTTACTGAGATCGTATTCTACGCTATATGTGGCTTATTCAAGTATCAACGGTCGATTGAAAACAAATTGTAATAATCCACCATCTCAAAAATACGCAAATTGAAACAATATCGACGCTAAAATAGACAAACTTCACTTGTGATGAAACAATAAATATCACCAACACTATTCATCATCATTTCTTACCATTACTCGCATATAAAACCATCACTTCACATTATTCATCTCATATAACATTCTACATTACCTTAAACACGTAAGTTCATTTCAACCTGACGTAGGCTATATTATTATGCCACCATTGATCATTCACCTGATTATTCCGTTGTATTCTCAATCTTGAATAAATTCATAAATATCACCACATTTTACTATTAAGCTCCCAAAATTTTATATATTCCACTCAATTTCATGTCACATGTTCTTCCACAAACCTAGTGACTACCACAACGTCGTATATCATTCACCTAAAGGAGAAACTTAACCTCCTTTCACTTAATATTGACAGCATTACGAACGGAATACATAATTATCACTGGTTAACTGCCTACTATATACGGATTTGACGGCTATGTCAGATGATTCCCTATCAACCTCTAACCTATTTATAGAAGTCGTCTTCTCATATGTTATTACTCCTACGATATTAATTAAGATAGCACTTTCCAAAAGAAATAAATTTCATTTACAATAATAACTCCAATGACTTATCTTTCTCTGTATTCCCTCGCTGTCATCACATGTCTCGATGGCTAGACATGCAGGCTTGGTTCACGGCATTTCCCTCATCTATTTGAGAACTCCTGGGACAGTCTCGGTTGGTTACCGGTCATCATGGGTTGGATACGTCATCTCGTGTCGCCATAATCTAGGTAGCTGTGCCTCCTCTTCCTTAGTGCATGATGTTCTTGGTCTCTTGCGCAATCCAAACAGAACAATACGTCAGCATGGTTAATTTCGTCATCTTACACATATAGCCTCCTATAATCTATATATCATATGGGAATACCGCTTCTTAAAAGTGATCTTTAGGTTACTCTAAGACTTGTAATGTATCTACGAATATTTTAATTGAGCTCTGGTAGTAAATGTTTTTCTTTTCTCTTTCGCTATGCTGATATCACTGCTATGTGGCCTCTCAAAGTCAATTATACCGGCTAACACGTCGTTTTATAAAGATATCGTGACGTAGTAGTACGGAAGTCTTTTTACTCTGTAGGGACAGTTTCAATTTTCGAAATGAAATATTATTCAGCGCCGATATCTCGCAAAATAGTTCGTGGACAGTAACCCTTATCTATCTAATGTCTTAAACTTCGTCTAGATGATACTGTTCTTCCTCTCGAGTAGTTCTGGATGAGGTTCTCCTTCTGTACCTTAAGGGCGAATCGAATGTTATATTCCAATAATAAATTGTAACAATCTTCTTGCGTCTTTCTTTACCACCGCCTTCTGTGCTCCTTTCTCATCAAGTACCTGACGAAAACAGTACTCCTTTGACATGTAGGAATATTCTGACGCTTTACCAATGACGTTCTCTGGCTGAAACTCCATTTTTGTTCCAATTAGATCTGCTTGGGAACAGTGAAATGGCACAATAGATATCTCAATGTAGGTCAAAATATGTCCAATAATAAGTAAGAATTAGCCATCGGATTTATATGTTGTATAAATAACCACTGTAAGCATGCAACTATGCTGCAAAAAGTGATGAAATGTGCACTTATTTTCATGCTAATAAACACTTTTATAAATGCAAACGTAAGATTCCTTTAGTATACTCACGCGATTCACCAACACTAATACATCAAATGATGATTACGAATAAACTTATTGAAAAACAAATAATCACACTCTATTTACCGTTGAGATTGTTCCACTACTACAAACAACCCGTGCATAGTTCCTGAGACGTATTGGTCTATTAGCGTTCACCGTTAAAACGTATTCACATTCTCCTAGATAAGACGCAGTGTGTTAATCAATACACATGGTAAATCAATTAGTAAGGTTGTAAGAAAACCGCGTAAGAAAACACAAACGCGAAGACAAACACTTAAATACACATTCCTCTTTCATTTTACACAGCACACCCTACTTTTCCCGTCCACAATTTGCTTTGCAGTACAATACAGCAATCTTCTCCAAGTTTTCTTGCAAAAATCTGTGGCGTTTGTCTGTTAAAATTAGCTTCAATGCGGAGAATAATCTCTCTACAACCACGGATATGACGGGATTTGAATTCGAGAGCGTTCGCTGTGTTCTTCTCTCGATGTTTCCTTGATATCTTACCACAGCTGAAATGTTCATTCAGAACAGGGCCACTCATACCGCAAGAGTTCACGCCATTATTTACTTTACATTTTCTTGAAGACTGCTCGTAAAACATGCATAATAAATATGCATAATAAAAGTCGAAAACATACACAATAAATCCGACGTTTGAAATGTATGCACTAATCTCAATTATATGCAAATATGCATATATATAGGCATGTATGCACTATTAAACTTAATAGTTCGTCCAGTTTCACCTTCAATCGCACTGTCTTGTCGTTTTTGGAGGTATACATATCGGCAAACTATATATTCATTTGCATATATATGCGATGTGTGGTAATGATTGTGTATTATATCAAGCAAATTATGATCCTGCAACAATTCTGTTGTTAGAATTCACGTATTCTTTAAGTTCAAAGTTTAAAAATAACAACTTCCTTTCATATTGGAAAATCGAACTTATTTTGCATTGAATAGAAACTAAAATGTATCTAGTAAGTTGGCTTCATTTTAAGGGTTGTGTAGCTACAATCCTGAGAGTGGGTTTGGACCCTCACAGTCGGAAGCTCTGATTATTCGTATTTTCGTACTAAGCCAATATCGCGGCCGTACCTTAGTTAAATCCGCGGGTGATCCTTTCCTACTTGTAATCGTTCCCTATAGTCTATATGTGTCATCAAAACTTTAAAAAAAAATTTAAAAAATTAAAAAAAACCTCACAATAGGAATACAATCTTATATCTTCGAAATATAAAAGGAATGTTAATTTGTTCTCTATATCCAACTTCACGAATGATTTACTGGCATGTTAATTTCAATTATTTATAAATAATATGACAATTGAAGAGTCCGCTGCAAACACGTAGTGGTTCCACTTTTGCAACATTGTGAAAAAAAAATAGAACACCCTCCCAAAAACTCCAAGTGTTGAATACACGTTTTTATTTTCTATAGTAAAGAGTACCTACGTAGACCTTTTATTTCATAAAAATACTATTTTTTTACAATATAAATATAATTGTTATAATAGACAACCACTTTTGGAACTTTTTGTACTTTTGTACTTTATTGTCAAAATACAGTTACAGTTATCATTCTATAAACCCCAGGTGGGCGCTGATGGTCATTATTATTTTGAATCTACGCCCCTAAGGCA
Source organism: Anabrus simplex (assembly GCF_040414725.1). Classification (NCBI taxonomy): domain Eukaryota; kingdom Metazoa; phylum Arthropoda; class Insecta; order Orthoptera; family Tettigoniidae; genus Anabrus; species Anabrus simplex. Next base: position 909,471,583 of record NC_090265.1, on the reverse strand, counting down.
ACGAACATCATTATAGTTATTTCCTCGACTTACTGGTCTCGCATGTTATTTGTTCACTCACACACATTATCACTCTCGGATGTTGTGTCATTTGTGTCTTCTACTGTAGAAAGGGAGATCATTTGTGGATACATATTTGTTTGCCAGCTTAAAGACATCGTCAAGTTTTGCAGGAGCTATTGGCAGAGGTATATCCTATAGTCTGTGTTTCGGAAGGGTAAGTTCATTGTTGCCCGGACGTTCTAAATGGAATGGTTGGTAGACAAGACACGATGCAGTTGGACTGCAGTGTACTTCATCCTTGTGGCTTGCACTGTATTCAAAGTTATGGTATGTTGTTACTTTGAATCGCTTTTTGGACTTGTTATTAACGAATGTTAGGAAATATGGTGCAAACTGCTCCTTAAAAATTGAAAACATATCTTGAGTTACAATTATTACATTGCATTTTGTGGAAAGGATAGCTACCAACGTTCGCGTGTCTGATGGTAAGTACACACGCTCTTGCTTGGTTTGGGTCACGCAGTTGTGAGCTTACATTCGGGAGATAGTGGGAGATAGTGGGTTTGAATCCCACTGTCGGCAGCCCTGAAGATAGTTTTCCGTGGTTCCCATTTTCCATCAGGCAAATTCCGAGGTTGTAGCTTAATTAAGGCCACGGCCGCATCCTTCCCATTCCTCGCCCTTTCCTATCCCATAATCTCCTTAAGACCTATCTGTGTCTGTGCGACGTAAGGCAAATTTTAAAAAAGAACATCCAGAGTGTCTCAGTTCGTCTCAGTGACGCCTAAAACTATGGATTCGACATTAATATGGGCCGTTTTCGATAATTTTTACATGCCAACCCCCTCCCCTAGCGGTGCTACGGGTGTCTTATCCCCACAGTATTTTTTCCACATATTTTTTCATATGAGTACCAAGTCTGGTTGCGAGCTATGCTGGAACACTCACACATACATCCATGATCTCTGTCATTTTGGACATTTTCATGTTCACCCCTCCTCACGCCCCATGCCGATTGGGATGTACTTGGACTTAAACGGCATCCGGTGTGTCACTATTCACCTCAGCGTCCACGAAAACTAAGGATTTGGCACTAATATAGGTCTTTTCGATTACTTTTACACGTCACCCCTCCCCCACTCGCATCCCTAGGGGTGTATTGTCCTCACTGTATTTTTTCCAGATAGAAAGTCGTATATGTACCAAGTTTAGTTGACAATGCTCCTTGCGTTCCTGAGCTATGCTGGAAGAAAACACACACATCCATTTGTATACAGAAGGCTGTTTGCGGAAAATGATTAATGGCTAAATGTACGTTTAATGACGCAGAAGTGTTTGTCTTTCGCAGAAATCCAAGTTAATGTGACAAAAATGGGTTTTAGATTCTCATACCTCCTCGCTTGAGGAATGTTCTGAATATTAGCGTGCAGCTGCCTATTCGATGGTCGCCACTAGTAGTATGGCAGAGTCACGGAAATTATAAGGTTTCTTGTTTGCTTTAATCCCTTGTCACTTTAATCCACGAGAGATGAACGATCGTTTGACATCTGTACGAGGCACTTTTCGCGAGTCAGCCTATTACCTTCGTCTAGCAGCGACACGACACGGCAGCTCAAACAAACAGGAAAGCAATTTCCGAAGACACTTTACAGAGCTCACAGAGAGATCTGTTTTCACACAATACTGGCATTCTAATCTGGTGTATTGGAGACGCACTTTTGTTGTTATTCAGATTCATAAATTGACGGTATCATTACTTGCTGTTCATTGTCAATGTACAGGGTGTATCAGAACTATACCGACAAAAATCTGGGATGCTCTTCTAGTTATGTTAAGAAATGGTTTAATAATTTTTCTTTTCGAGAAAGAGATTTCTTTGTTACTCCGGGCGCGTGATTCAAATGGACGAACTTGCCGTGTTTGCTATGCCAGAGAGCCAGCCGCTGCCTGTTGCTGTGGAGGGAAGGGAAGGGAGGGGAAGTGGCAAGTGGGAGACAGAGGTAATGCTCGGTGCTATTGCGCAAGTCTATCGTTCGTTTCGCACAGTCGCTTCCCAGCTCCAGTAGACAGGGCACCATTTGTACCACACAAATTGACTACGGTACTATGTGAACCCCGTAGAAAGAGACGATGAACTTGTACCAAGAATACAGAAACCTTTTCAGGTTGTTCGCGACACACCACACGTCCTGAACAGAGTGCAAAGGTCACTACTGCTTCGAAGTACAGAAGGGGGGCATATTGAACTGTAATCAAACCATTGGGCGTATTATTTCCTTCTTTCAGTATTTCATTCCATATAGAATGTTGTGAGTGAAGGAATACACAGTCGTGGGGCAGCAGCGTTGCATCTTCGAGCGTGTGAAATACAGCGGAACCTCGATATCTCGTATCATCTCGGGAGCAAAATTTCAAGATATAGAGAATACCGTTCTTGGGCATGTATAGCACATAATTGAAACATATATATCTAAGGGCTTGTACTGAATACATTATTTTTAACAATATTTAAAAATATTTACGGTATCACTTTCATTATAACCCTTATTATAGCAACTGTTTAGAAAACAGGATACAGTACATACAGCAGTGAAACAAGAAACATACCTCGGTTAACACGTTTGGAAAAAATCCGTTAGTCTCTTCAGTTTGTTACTGTTAACCTTTCCTCCCTTCACGTTGAAACTTCTCGTCAGTACCACGCAGCCGAGCTTTTCATCCGCGACTTCGGGGGTTGCTTTCGTACGTGACCGGTAATTAATTCACACCCGAGAAACAGCGAGGCTTAGCCGATTTTCCGATCATTACAAGTTTTGGTTTTTCGGTTCCCGTCATATTAGCTCCCAGCACCACTGTAACCCTATCATTACTTGTTAACTGTTCCTTACAAACCACAAATGCTGCATTGCACGGTTAATGTTCCAGTTATAGAGATACAGAGTATTTTTTGCTTCAAGGGAGGAAATTTTTGCTTCGAGAAATCGACATTCGTGTAACAGAATTTCGAGTAATAGAGAAAAAAATACACGCGAACGTTTCTGCGACCAAGACACGAGAGGAGAAATGATCTGGTGCATTCCTTGACTGACAATTGTGTCTTAATTATAAGTGTGTTATTGTACTGTGCGTGCAATTACGGCTGTTTAATAAACGAACTGTGGATACTGCCTGTAAGAGGCAAGCACAATCCTGTGCGAGTCGAACGAGGAAACTTGTTCATACGCGCGTATGTCTATCATACACCCCACTTCCCCTCCCTTCCCTTCTCTACCATGTAGCACGGCAGTGGCTTGTATTCTGGCATAGCAAATACGGCAAAGTTCATCAATTTGAATCGCGCGCCCGGAAGTAACAAAGTCTCTAATATACAAATTTCCTCCACCAATCCGTTTGTACCATCGTTCTTAGCATAACACGAAGAGCATCTCTGATATATTAGTCCGTATAGTTCTGATACATTTGCATTTAATTTTCTTTCGCTCTAAGAGAACACCTTTGAAAAAGTCCGACTCTTTGGCTGAATGGTCAGTGTAGTGGCCTTCGGCTCATACAGCCCTGACTTTGATTTCCGGCTGGATTTGGGATTTTAACAACATTTGATTTCTGCTACTCAGGATTTCCAGCTGGATTGGGGATTTTAACAACATTTGATTTCTGCTACTCAGGATATTGGGTACTTCAGATAGTCTTATTAAAAGTTTTCATTTATATACAACACATGGCATTACCAACCACCAGAGAAACACGCAATAGTGAATACATCCCTTCACACCGGTTTGGAGTCAAGAAGGGCACCAGGCTGCAAAACTGGGTTCAATCTACATTAGTGCTGGGAAAAAAGGCAGAGGAAGGAAGAAAAAAGGAAATCTTGGGAAAAGTGATTCTTGTACACGATATAGATTTTCTTTGGTCCGACTCGTTGGCTGAATGGTCAGCGTACTGGCCTTCGGTTCAGAGGTTACCGGATTCGATTCCCGGCCGCGTCTGGGATTTTAATCGCTTTGGATTAATTCTTCCGGCTTGGGGACTGGGTATCTGTGTCAGTTCCAACACTCTCCTCTTCATATTCAGACAACATACCACACTACCAACCACCACAAAAACACGCAATAGTGATTACATCCCTCCATATAAGGTTGGAGTCAGGAAGGGCTTCCGGGCGTAAAACAGGGCCAAATCCACATGTGCGACGGAGTTCACACCCGCGACCCCACAGGTGTGATATAGATTTTCTTCGCACTCGACCAAAATGGCGCAGGCAGTTTGTAATTATCGTACAGTTCCCACCATACAGGTTCTATTCCCGCCAAGGCTGGTGACATTTTAGGGTGTGTCGTTGGCTTCCAGCATGTTAGAAAACTGCTGCCGAAAAAAAATGCATAGTACATATCAAATATCTACGGTAACCGAAAGGGGACGTTGAACTGATCATTCCCACGGTGCCGGGCTGAGTGACTCAGACGGTTGAGGCGCTGGTCTTCTAACCCCAACTTGGCAGGGTCGATCCTGGCTCAGTCCGGTGGTATTTGAAGGTGCTCACATAAGTCGGCCTCGTATCGGTAGATTAACTGGCACGTAAAAGAACTCCTGCGAGACAAAATTCCCGCACCTCGGCGTCTCCGAAAACCGGAAAAGTACTTAATGTTATTCGCTTTACGTCCCACTAACATTCTCACGCTAGCCTAAGTAGAAATTCGAGTCAGCATCTCTCCAGAGTTAATGCCAGCATATGTACCCGTCCTTCGCACGAGATTTCGTAATCGATCCACGATTCCTTCATGAATTTATGCGAAGTTACATGCCTGTATTCAAATGTTATGCGGCATGTTAAACTGATATTCTTCTACGAACGCACGTGGCAGAAACGTGAAGTACGATAAGGCTGAACAAAGGGGAGACAGAATGAGGACGATCACAGAGTTTATTGAACGGCTCACTTCCTGGTCCGAAGTTGTGTGTCCTTACCCTTCGGTTACATATTCTTGTTGATCTGAAACCAGCAGTGGCGCATTTTATTGATTGTTTACCCTTAAGTATTTTATTACCTGTTAATTGCGTGTAAAGAGCATTTTTTTGGATTTCGTTATTGTGACGTTGACTGAATTTCTTTTTGGTATTTGCTTTACGTCGCACCGACACAGATAGGTCTTATGGCGACGATGGGACTGGAAAAGTCTAGGAATAGGAAGGAAGCGGCTGTGGCCTTAATTAAGGTACAGCCCCAGCATTTGTCTGGTGTGAAAATTGGAAACCACTGAAAACCATCTTCAGGGCTGCCGACAATGGGGTTGAAACCCACTATCTCCCGGATGCGAGCTCAGAGCTGCGCGCCCCTGACCGCACGGCCAACTCGTCCGGTCGTTGACAGATTAAGAATTATTTTGTGTTTAATTTCAAGTCTTAAAGATTATTTTGTTTCTCGATAATCAAACTAATCGCGGTAAGTTTGGGCATTTTCTTCATCACCACTTTTCGCCATGCCTACGTAGCTGAACTGCTACTTAAATGGCATCCCGACTGCCACAATAGAACTCAGAGATCGAAAAACTATGGACTGGACGCTAATATTGATCGTTTTCGATTGTTCTTGTACGTCATTCCCTCCCCTAGGTTTGCAAGAAGGAGTTTCACTCCTCCATATCTTTTCGAAATAGTAATTCGTATTTGTACAAAGTTTGATTCAGAGCTATTCTGGAAGATACTGCACACACGTACACTACATCTACAATTTTGGTAATTTTCTCTTTCACACCTTTTATTTGTAGGATTTGTATCACCTGTTTCAAGTGTTTTTCTAGTTTTCTTAATTGTGACGCTGATTGATAGTTTATGAATTCTTCTGTACATTTGTAAATTTAGAAATATTGTTGTGTGCTTAATTTTACGTTTCTGCAGTCGCTTAAGTGCGGCCAGTATCCAGTATTCGGGAGATAGTAGGCTCGAATACCACTGTCGGCAGCCCTGAAAATGGTTTTCCGTGGTTTCCCATTTTCACACCAGGCAAATGCTGGGGCTGTACCTTAATTAAGGCCACGGCCGCTTCCTTCCCACTCCTAGGCCTTTCCTGTCCCATCGTCGCCGTAAGACCTATCTGTATCGGTGCGACGTAAAACAACTAGCAATAAAAAAAAAAATAAATAATAATTTTACGTTTTAGCTTGTAATTATTTTGTTTTGCCTTAAAGTATTTCCTTGTGCCAGCCCAGACTGTCTGGGAAGTAGTTGATCCTTTCAAACAATAATGACAATAAGTTACGTCATGTATTTACGCGTCGCATTATAGATATGATGTACACGATTCCAACTGTCACTAATCAGCCGAGTGATACCGATACCTGTGTAAACAACTTTAATCTCGGTGAATTTGGACATTTTCATAACCCGTTCTAAATCACCATGCCGATGGGCGCTGAACTTGGACTTAAACGACATCCGAAGTGTCAGTATTCATCTAAGCTACCCCGAAAACTATGGATTCGATAGGAATATTCGTCGTTTTCGATTATTTTTTAGTATCATCCCCTAGGGGTGTCTTAACCCACGTAAATTTTTTTCCAGATAATATGGTAAGTGCACCAGTTTTAGTTGGGAGCTATGCTGGAATATGACACATGCATCTATAATCTTGGTCATTTTGGACATTCCTTTTTTTTTTCACCTTTTCTCAACCTCCATTCCGACTGGGCCTGATGTCTGACTTACACGGCATCCAAAGATTCACGGTGTTAGGGAAGTCCTGCCCCATAGTCATTGTTTGTTTGTTTGTTTGTTTGTTTGTTTGTTTGTTTGTTTGAAAGCTATACTGGAACATACATCCATAATCTAGGTTATTTTGGATATTTCCTTTTTCACTTCTTCTCACCCCGTGCCGATGCGAGTGAACTTGGACTTCAACGACATCTGGAGTGTCAACATTCATCTCAGCGACGCCGAAAATTATGGATTCTACTTTAATATTGCTCGTTTCCTATTACTTTTATACTTCACCCCCTTTCCATTCCCGCTCAGAGGGGTACACACACATAAATCCTTAAACTGGGCTATTTTGGACTATTTTGAGACCTTCTCACCTCCATCGTAATTTTCGGAGCCCGTTGGACCTCACCGAGTTTTGTTTTACTCGTCGTGAAATTTAAAATAAGCTTTGTCTTGTCCTTGTACGTCAAATTGAATATTTCGCCTATATTAATGTGCCAAAGGGGCCTTTTTTTTTTTGCTAGTTGTTTTTACGTCGCACCGACACAGATAGGTCTTATGGCGACGATGGGACAGGGAAGGGCTAGGAGTGGGAAAGAAGCGGCCGTGGCCTTAATTAATGTACAGCCCCAGCATTTGCCTGGTGTGAAAATGGGAAACCACGGAAAACCATCTTCAGGGCTGCCGACAGTGGGGTTCGAACCTACTATCTCCCGAATACTGGATACTGATCGTACTTAAGCGACTGCAGCTATCGAGCTCGGTAAGGGGCCTTTTATTTGCCACACTCCTTAAACACCTTTGGGAGTCGGTAAAAACTTATATTTAAGAATATAAACTATAGCCTATAGCACTCAGGGATAATGTATCTTTCTATTAGTGAAATAATTTTTAGTATAGGTCCAGTAGTTTCTGAGATTGCCCTCCAGATATACACAAACTCACAAAATTCGCACACTCTATTTATTATATTCGTATAGATAATTCTCGACTTTCTAACTGGGAAATTAACCTGCCGCCGTTAAGGTAAACCAGCTACCTTGATCCTGGATCTGAATCCTAGGCTTCAATAATAATAATAATAATAATAATAATAATAATAATAATAATAATAATAATAATAATAATAATAGCTGTGCCGGATTGGGTAGTTCAGGTGGTGGATCGCTGGCCTTTTGAACTTAATTTGGCGGGTTAGATCCAGGCTCAGTCCGGTGATATTTGTAGATGCTCTATACGTCAGCCTCGTGTCCTTAGATTTACAGGCACGATAAAAAACTCCTGCGGAGTAAAATTCCGGCACCTCGGTGTGTCCGAAAATTGTACAAGGAGTTAGTGCGACGTTAAACCAATAAAAAAAGTGGTGTGGATGGCTTCTTCTACCACGTACAGGTACTTTGATTTGACACCGTTTAGTCTGCCTGCGTGTCAATTTCAACGTTCCGCTGTACTGTACAAGACGACTGAGGAACGGATATATGTTCGGCGATATATGTCTGAGATTTAATTATGTCTGCTAAGCACCAAATGTGTCACCAAATATTTTTCACATGTAAACATCGTACGACATGGGAATGCACAATTTTCCATCCTTCGAAAATCCGACCAGTATTGATGGGTTTGGACCTACGAACCTGGGCTTCTGAAGTTAACTCTCTGCCACTGATCCATAAGGTAGCTGGCCTAAATAATTCGTTGTTCGCACTTATGTAGATTACACATATGATGACACTGATATCCTTAGCTCATGAAGAAACACAATAAAGTATTTACACTGTGACGAGGAAGAAATTTAACAACATGTTTTCTATTTTTATACAAAGTGAGTAACTATAATGTGTGCAGAACTGTTGTTCATGTAATTAACTGGCCAATTATACAGTTAAATAAATATATAGACCTCCATAATTAGAACAGTACGTGCAGGATCGGAGTATGAGTTTTATTTGTAATTCAAGTGTGGTATTAATTAACATTTCATGTTACTAGTGAATAACATTGTATTAATTTGGCATGTTCCCCCGTGGTAAAACAAGGGCACTAAAACTGAATGTTCTTGTTAGACCATCATTCGCTGTACGCCTGTTATCGTTGTCAGGTGTTATCATAGAAGTTTCCCACCTGGTTGGTTCCAAGTTCTATTCTCGATTCTGTCACGAAATTTTACTATTTGCTTTACGTAGCACCGATACAGATAGGTTTTATGGCGATGATTGGATAGGAAAAGCCTAGGAGTTGGAAGGAAGCGGCTGTGGCCTTAATTAAGGTAAAGTCCCAGCATTTTCCTTGTGTGAAAATGGGAAACCACGGAAAACCATCTTCATAGCTGCCGACAGTGGGGTTCGAACCCACTATTTCCCGGATGTAAGCTCACAGCTGCGCGACCCTAACCGCATTGCTATCTCGCCCGGTGTCACGAATTTAAGACTGGTTTGACTTAGTGAACTCATCCTCACTTTACACATTTTTGGACATTAAAGTAACCAATTGAGGTAAACACAGGACCGCAGGAAATTTGAGCGTGACAATGTCTGCCCGCGGCGAAAGAAATGATACTCCATTTGCAATGCAATCAGGAAGATGGTACATGATTAGTACCGTTCAAATGTATTACTGTAGTGAACCTGAAACCCTAGCTCATGCTCTCGGCTCATGTCCATGGGAGACTTGCTTTGGAACGTTAGGCACAACAGAATAAGATCTAGAATTGCAGCAGTATTCTCCGAGGAAGGTTACGAGGTACATGAAGAAGTGGCATGTATTGCAGACGATGGAAGCAAACCGGAAAGTAGGTATAATCGCAACGGACCGAGGAAAGGACTTTGCATATATTCTGAACACTACGATTAGATGTGAGGTCGACTCCAGTCAGCCAGTAGAAGTAGACGCGGAGAAGCGAGCCATCTATGAACCAACCATCAGCTACTTCAACGAATCATACATCTCCTGTACAAGGGTTTTAAGACTTTTCATCAGAGCAAGAGGAACTATCTTAAAATTCTCAGTTGAGTTTTTTAAAAGTTTGGGCATTTCCAAGAATCTGTACTGTGATTTAGCCGTATTGGCCATTAAAGGCTCCACCCAAATGATTAAAAATGACTTCTCTAGATTACTGCATACGAAAAGGATTAATTCCAGAAAACTCTACCTTCTCGCTGTTTCTAGCCAAGCCAGTCTATGCTGTCTAAGGCACATTCTGAGCTCGGATGGGGTACTACTATGTATTCGAAAAGTCGACAACAAGAACAAGGTCCAAACTGGAGAAAGAACTTAATAGTTATGTAACAGACCGTGGAAGTATCAGATATAAGATAATGAGGATAATGCACTCTTAATTTCTACTCTTCTCTCTCGCATACACGATTACTCAGTTCTGCGGTGGGTTCGAACCTCTGAAGAAGTTTTCCCGTGTTTTTCCATTTTCACACAAGGCAAATGCTGGGGGCTGTACCTTATTTAAGGTCAAGGCCACTTCTTCGCCGTTCCTAGCCCTTTCCTATCCCATCGTTGCCATCAAGACCTATCTGTGTCGTTGCGACGTAAAAATAAAAGAAATGGCACGGTACCAGTATTTTGGTGTGGTGCAGAAAATCAGTTACATCTACACTAATTTCATAAGCTACCTATCTACTACTATTAAACTATATTTATTTTAATAATAACTGAGTTACTCAGAGCTGATAAAATTGCATAACAGTGTCATTGGTTTTATGTCCCACTAACTACACTTACGGTTTTCGGATGCGTTGATGCGCAGGAATTTTGTTACGCAGGAGTTCTTTTACGTTCCAATAAATATAAGGCTGATTAATTTGAGCACCTTCAAATAATACCGGACTGAGCCGGGATCGAACCCCGAACTTGAGCTACCCAGCCCGACGATAACATTATAAACATCAATACTCCTACTAGAGCGGTCGAGTCCACCTAACCATAGGACAAATGAGCTGCACTGCTTGTACTGTAGAATCGAGTTTCAAATCTTGACTAAGCTGACTGTTCCCTTGAATTTTTGTATACTGACTCGCAGAAAACTCTGCCTATGTTAATACCCAAAAAGCACGTCAAAAACCTACTCTCGGCTATGAAAAACATTTTCCCGACGCCTTTGCGCTTTAAATCAAAGTAAATAGTCCCTAACGCATTCATTCCAATCCTAGCAATTATAAATACACACAGTAAGTAAGCAAGCGTGAATGTTGTTCAACATTCCCCAAACCTCTGAAATGAGGCAACAAAAATATCAGTCCGTAGAACACAACAAAAACAAAAAAACAAACAAAAAAAAAAACAAACAAACCTCACTCGACTCTTGTATGAAAGAATCAGGGTGAAACGAAGTATACCTAATCCCGTGGACTTTGATAACCACATATTTCTCGTGTTACTCATTAATACAAATTTGTCCAATACATGCTTCGCCAATAAACTAGTTATACAGTATTTAGTAAGTCAAAAGCGGTGTGTTCGTTTGTAGGGATGGTTATCATTTAAACGTTTCTTAAGAGCGTAGAAGTGCGTTCCTTTAGGGGTGGTTGTGATGATTACTGTTTTAAGAGGAAGTAGAACTGGGTAACCGTCCTCTATTAACACTAATCAGAGAGAAAAAAGGAGGGGTCCGACACTTCGAAAAAGATAAGGTATCAGCCACAGAAAGGCAGGGGCCACAATGGGCGAGAAAATGAAAGACTCCCTAAGTCTCGCAAACCTGCTAACGTTGATTTCGGAAAAAAACGGGAGTTAATCAAGGGAAATCGGATAGGAAGCCTGGCACAAGTAAATGGAAACAATAAGAGGACTCAGCTAAGGGCCCCGTGGCCGCCGACCCGCGCTCCCAAGTTAAGAGCCACTGGAGCACCTCTTAGTCGCCTCTTACGACATGCAGGGGATATCGTACGTGTTATTCTACCACCCCCCCCCCCCGCACCCACAGCGGTATTCTTTAGAGGCAAAGTGTAGATAGCGCATTAGTATAATAATTTTTTTGCTAGGGGCTTTACGTCGCACCGACACAGATAGGTCTTATGGCGACGATGGGATAGGAATGGCCTAGGAGTGGGAAGGAAGCGGCCGTGGCCTTAATTAAGGTACAGCCCCAGCATTTGCCTGGTGTGAAAATGGGAAACCACGGAAAACCATTTTCAGGGCTGCCGACAGTGGGATTCGAACCCCCTATCTTCCGGATGCAAGCTCACAGCCGCGCGCCTCTACACGCACGGCCAACCCGCCCGGTCATTAGTATAATAACTAGCCAAGCTAAAGTGATTCTACTTCACGGCCAAGCTTGTACAGGGACTTTGGAATTCTAAGCCGATTGCAATAAATAACAAATCTCGCCCTACTACCTACTTTTACGATTTTCGGAGACACTGAACGACCAGAATTAATTTACCGACACGAACCTGTCGTACTTGAGTACCTTCAGGTACCGCTGACCTAAGCCCATACTGAAGCTGACAATTTGGCCTCAGAAAGCCAAGTGTGACGGCTGAGTAACAGTGGAAATATGTAAAATAGTACTATATGGGCTCATAAAATTTCCTTACACGGAATTTTAATGATTTTTTCGTGGCTTTTATCTACCAACACGGCCGGACCCTCGTAATGAGCAAGGATCATTTTCTTATTACCCTAACCAGCAGTGGATTGGAGACTTTGAATATTTTATGCGGCATGCTACCGTGGATTTTTCGTCCAGGTGACTACAGACTGGGTCTTCCTGTGCGGTGAGTGGGAATGAGTTTGACAAGTAATTGGGACGAAAGCACCTACTATCTTTCATGAAGTACCATCGTTTCATTCGTTCTATTTCGAAAACGAGAAGCCATGGAAAGTGAAAATTCGAGGGTGCCTGACGGTGGGATTCGAAACTTCGTGTCTCTCGAGTCCGGCAAGCCTGACTCTGTGGCTATTACATTCTTTTTTTCAATTTTTACAGTTTTTATTGTTAGATCTTATGGCGACGATGTGGTAGAAAAGGGTGAGGAGTGGGAAGGAAGCGGCCGTGGCCTTAATTAAGGTACAGACCCAGCATTTGCGTGGTGTGAAAATGGGAAACTACGGAAAACCATCGCCAGGGCCGCTGACAGTGTGGCAAAAACCAACTACCTCCCGAATGCAAGTTCACAGCTGCGTGACCCTAACCGCACGGCCAACTCGCTCGGTCTACATTCTAATATGTAAATTATTTAATGGAAAAGATTTTGTCAGAACTTAATCTGTTGAAACTTTAGGATACACATGATATAAGTGGATTCTACTGCTGTTTGTGGATTCAACCAGCCTTCAGGCTGATAACCTAACAGACAGACAAAAAGAGTATTGACGAAAATATTGTTTATAGGGAAATATTTCATTAAATCGAAGTTTCATTCTTATTTTAGACATATTTCCTGGAAAGTTTCTTCAAATGAAAACCACATCCTTGATATGAAGAAGCACGAAATGTCGCCTTTTTCAATCTTCGTCCAACAAATACCAATGGGACACATTAAACGGCCATGAAACCAATGCTATGTAACGGTAATGAGAGTTATATTATTATTATTATTATTATTATTAATAACAATAATAATATTAATAACATAATAATATTAATAACAATAATAATAATAATAATAATAATAATAATAATAATAATAATTCTTAATCAGTTTACCCTCCAGGGTTGGTTTTTCCTGCGGACTCAGCGAGGGATCCCACCTATACCGCCTCAAGAACAATGTCCTGGATCGTGAGACTTTGGGCCGAGGGGATACAATTGGGGAGGAGGATCAGTACCTCACCCAAGCAGCCTCAAGTCCTATGCTGAACAGGGACCTTGTGGGGGATGGGAAGATCGGAAGGGATAAACAAGGAAGAAGGAATGAAGCGGCCGTGGCCTTAAGTTAGGTAGGCCTACCATCCCGGCATTTGCCTGGAGAAGTGGGAAACTGCGGAAAACCACTTCGAGGTTGGCTAAGGTGGGAATAGAACCCCCATCTACTGAGTTGACTTTCCGAGGCTGAGTGGACCCCGTTGCAGACCTCGTACCTCCAAATTTCGTGGCAGACCCGAGAAGTTAACCGGGGCCTCCGGGGGTGGCAACAAATCACGCTAACCACCACACCACAGAGGCGGATAATAATAATAATAATAATAATAATAATAATAAAAATAATAATAATAATAATAATAACTTAAAGTATATTTTAAATGTAGACAGTTTAAACGAGCGTCACTTAACATCAACTCTCTGTACCACCACTAATACTTAGCTCCAGCGCAATTTATGGCCTGTGTAAACATGTATGTAAGAGCTTACTCCGAATATTGACTGTAAACATATAGAGTACATCGCTTAATCCTCACTCGCGCTGGGATCTGCCACTTGTTTTGATGAGGTCAGCCCAGTTTGCACAGAGAAATCCTATCAGAGTGGATGTTTTGTCACAGGCCACCCGCTGGCCAGTGAATATCGACAATTACTTATCGACCAGCCTTTATTGCTTTCCAGGGATCTACTGCCGTCTTGAACTGCTACTTGACAGCAATCTGGTTCCCAGCAATTCTCCCACGTAAACAACTTTTGCGCTTGTGTTTCATGTAGGCGTATGCAGTGTACGCCATGTTATTTTGTAAAGCCTTAACTGTCTTTCTGTTCAATGTATTTGATGTTTAACTACTCTTGGCGTTCTGTTGTGTATTTATATTGTAATCATAGCGAAATAAAATTAATTTCACAGTCTTACTTGTAATCCGAACCACATGGACGTAATAGTTAATTTCATTTAAAAAATCTCACATGCATTTAGAGCTAGGAATTTTAGGTGCTGCACCTTAATTCATTTTCACTATGAAATTGCCCAAATTATCATATCTTGCACAGAAAATACGAAATGAACTTCCCTAACTGTGTTTTAGTTGCACTTGTTTGCACTTTTTCTAAATGCAAGCACCTTTTTGCACCTTTTCTTAATGTGAGCACCTTTTCCCACTTGCCTACATTTTTGACCTCTTTCCCGCATTTCATTCCTAAAGAAATGAAACAAGAAAACCGAACGTTTCATCCGTAAAGCTGTAAGTCATTCCAGTTGACACCATATAGGAGACGTGTGCGTCTGTGAGGATGGGACCCTACCTAACATGAAATCTAATTATGAAGACGTCACTAACACCCAGCCGAGAGCCATAGGAATTAACTAATGAAAGTTAAAATCCCCGGCTCAACTGGAATCGAATCTAGGACTCCCTGTACCAAAGGCCAGCATGCTAATCATCTAGCCATGGAGCCAGATAGGGCTGCAGTGTTCATCTGTAACCATTTTAAGGCTACATGAAATTTCTGAAATTGGCTGTTGTGATGGATGTGAAGGAAGCAGTGGAGGGCATTGCAAAGCAGCTTAGCCGAAAGCCCTGATGTTAAGGATGTTGCAACAAACATGTATTTAATATCGAATGCAAACACAATATGCACCATTTGTGTCTCTTCTGTTTATAAGTATTGACGTAGTGACTTGAGATGCAACCTCACAAAAAATAACATTAAAATGTTAGCTGTTTCGATAGTTTTCTGGTCGTGTGATTTTAATAACATTGTGTTTTGGAACTCGTAGTAAGCAAATATTTAATACATGAACATATGAGTGAATTTTGTGTCTTTTAATATGATGTAAAATTGGATTTGGTGATGTTTGTCTGAATTTGTCTGTTTGCCTTG
Organism: Anabrus simplex; assembly: GCF_040414725.1. Classification (NCBI taxonomy): domain Eukaryota; kingdom Metazoa; phylum Arthropoda; class Insecta; order Orthoptera; family Tettigoniidae; genus Anabrus; species Anabrus simplex. Next base: position 909,456,186 of record NC_090265.1, on the reverse strand, counting down.
GTGAGGAGGTAGTGACGATACCACTCGGCTGTCACGTTTCTCATCGTAACACAACAAAATCAAATCGGAAAAAAAGAATATTGTATGCATATGTGATTAGGCAATGTGAACTGGAAAATATATTTTGGTTAGAAGATGTTACGTTCCGAATGTACACGTATGCTTTTACTGTTTGTTTATATCGACATAGAATACGTTTATATATATATACTTGGGCCGGTGAATGCTACAGAATATGAAAGCATGAACGATTTTAAATTCGAACTATTTTCTAGAACATGCGCGCCGACAGTGTTCATCATCACATTTTAAAACAAAAGTCTGACCTCCATATTACGTCATCGGTGATGAGGTAGCGCTGCAATCTTGGGTACTAAAATCGCTGTGCCGCACGGCAGCTCTGGATTCCGGCGTGGCAGCACGTCGTGTGAGGTATCGCTTGATTTGCCTCAGTGGGTTATACGCGTATACGAACAAAATCAAATCAAACAGTGAAACATTTTGAGGTATTTGTGGTACGAAGTAGTGCGAATAATATTTCTTTCCTTCGTAAAATGTCGTGCCATATGGGCAATAAATGGCTTCAAAATGATATAAAATGCATTGGAAGGAATAGAACGATTTTTCGGAAATCCAAGAAGTTCAAAACACTAACGTCGAGCATCAAAAAGTTTATCGGAAGCGTCTCACAGTTGAGGCAGCCGTGAGGCGAGTTTTCGCACTGCTGGATCCTAGCTGAACACACCTGTCCCCGAAGTGGAAAATAATGTGGAACTTGAATCCAGGTACATTTACTCAGAGTTAAGAAAAAATGTCCGACTATGTGGTGTAGTGGTTAGTATGATCAGCTACCAACCCCGAAAGTCGGGTTCGATTCCCGGCTCACCCACGAAATTTGAAAAGTGGTACGAAGGCTGGAACGGGTCCACTCAGCCTCGGGAGGTCAACAGTAGAGGAAGGTTCGATTCCCTCCTCAGCCATCCTCTAAATGGTTTTTCGTTGTTTCCCACTTCTTCTCCAGGAAAATGCCAGGATGGTACCTATCTTAAGGCCATGGGCGTTTCTTTCCCTCTTCCTTGCCTATCCCTTTAAATCCTCCCTGCCGGGCTGAGTGCCTCAGCCGGTTAAGGCGCTAGCCTTCTAACTCCAACTTGGCAGGTTCGATCCTGGTTCAGTCCGGTGGTATTTCAAGGTGTTCAAATACGACAGCCCCGTGTCGGTAGATTTATTGGCACGTTAAATAACTCATGCGGGACGAAATTCCGGCACCTCGGCGTCTCCGAAGACCTTAAAAATTAGTTAGTGGGACGTAAAGCATATAACATTATTATTATTATTATTATTATTATTATTATTATTATTATTAATCCTCCCTAGGAGTGGGAAGGTAGCGGCCGTGGCTTTAATTAAGGTACAGCCGCAGAATTTGTCTGGTGTGAAAATGGGAAACCACGGAAAACCATCTTCAGGCCGACAGTGGTGTTCGAACATACTATCTCCTGAATACTGGATACTGGATGCACTTAAGCGACTGCAGCTCGAGCTCGGTATAAGTAGAATTTGTGCATCTCAACGGGATCCTCGAAGTCCGCACGTTTCATTGGTCTATAGTTTCAACGGACTTAACTTCTAGGTTATGCCCCTCTATCAAAGATGTTCTTAGTTTCAAGAAATATTGTAGTTTGTTGTATATCGAACACAAGCTCTCCGTACACGCTCGTTGAAGTGGAAGAGGAAGTTACGGAACGGTGGAGGGAAACTGCCTAGATAAACAAGCAAGCAAACACAAGACACATTGTGTTGTTGAACTCGCTACTTTTAAACACAGGTCATCGTTACTGCGAGTACATGCAATCTGTTATAATGCATAATGAAACACATGAAATATGTTTACAGTCAGAATTATCCAGTAATGTATCAGAAACAGTATCTTAGCTCCACAATATGAATTTAGTGGAAACTAGTTTCTTTATATATTTCTCTAGATTAATCGATGTGCCAACTCAGCTCTGTTGTTCTCGCAGCTACCTTCACTGTTTATGTAAGACTGAACTTTCTTTCGCCCACACTTTAGTCTCTCAACCTGCACAATGTAGTAGGATGAATTTGAGTTCATGAATTGGATTGTTTCTCTATAAAAGATGATTCAAATACACACTGAAATGATTTTTCCCATAAAACATTTTATTAAAAATATTGTTTATTTTGAACTTCACATTTCAATTCACTTTCCTCTTCTTGCCATTTTTGTATTATTCTTCAAACTTCCCTGTATCAATCGCACATTCATTTAATCGTTGTCTTACTATCTCCAGGAGGGCTAGTTTGTTCGCCGTTGAGGTCGATGCGAAAAACTCAATGCCGGTGGCTTGCGGTACGTTACAGTATTCCTATAACTTTCATGTTTTCTTTTAACATTTCTTTATGTCGTACCGACAAATAGGTCTTATGAAGACGATGATATAGGAAAGGGCTACGAGTGGGAAGGAAGCGGCCGTGGCCTTAATTAAGGTACAGTCCTAGCATTTGCCTGGTGTAAAAATGGGAAACCACGGACAGCCGTGTTCAGGGATACCGACGTTGACGGTGGGGTCGGAACTCACTATGCAAGTTCACAGCTGCGCGCCCCTAACCGAACGGCCAACTCACTCGATTATTATTATTATCATGATATTATCATCATCATCATCATCATCATCATCATCATCATCATCATCATAGGTCCTACCTCTTGGCTGAATGGTCAGCGTTAAGGCATTCAGTTCAGGAGGTCCCGTGTTCGATTCTCGGCTGGGTAGGGGAGTTCCGATTAATTCTTCTTGCTCGGGGACTGGGTATTTGTGTTTGTCCCAAACTCTTCGTATTCAGACAACATATCACACTACCAACTGGCACAGAAACATGCAATAGTCAGGAAGCGCATTCGAACGTAAAACGGGGCCAAATCCACATGTGCGACACAGTACTCACTCGTGACCACACAGGTGTGGGTAAAAGCGGTAGAAGAAGAAGAAGAAGAGAAGAAGAAGAACAATACGAAGAAGAAGAAAATAAGAAGAAGATTATATCTTAGCATGGCAAAAGTTTCTTCATTGAAAGTCATGGAAGCCCTTGAAGAAGCGCCAAAGTTATCCACTATTCATAACGTAGGCAGCAAGTGGCAATAGAGTGGTCAGATCTATATTTCACTGCTTTAGTCTCCGAGAATTAACCTGGTACTGAGTTAATTCAAAGGTCACTTGTCTCTCGAGAAGAGATTGTCTCCTCTAGATTTCAAGTTTTTCTGAAGGGAATCGAACTCTGGTCGTGGTGAGTCATGCGCGCCTATCCCCTGATGCATTCGGATTAATATTCATACAAAATAAATATTAACACTGAAGTCATGCAGTAATACTAATGCCATATAAAAGCACTTTAAGAAGCTAGAACTAAGCATTCAGTAGCTCGGTATCGGACCGTAGCGGATGCTGTTAAACGGGGACTACAAAGCGTCGGCGCATCACGAAATCTCGGAGCATGTGGGACAAAGACTGCCATGTGTGAACAGTGTATGATGATGAACATGTTTACAAGCGTATCAACAGCTAAATAATGGACATCATAAACAGAGCCTGGAGTACTACAGTGTAACCGGGACACAAGTACACTTGCTGGCTGATGGAAGCCAACACATCTCTGCCATGCACTGCAATGAACACACCCTCTGTTTTTTTTTGGTGATGTATGGCAGTTATCACTCCATTCACTTTAATGCCTGACTATTCACCATCGCTAACAAGAGTCATTCCAATAGGAAGTGCTTCTATCTCTAGACTCTCTGGATTATGTACATTCTACTGCAGATAAGAGGGAGGGGGGACTTATAACGTCACTTTGCCCTTTGACTTTATGTAGTCTGCTTAGTCGTAATTGCAATCTTCTGGATGGGAATATAATTTAATAACCGAAATGTTCCGTCAAACTTATTCGTGCTTCAATTAAATTCTTCAACGAACGAACTGATGTACATCGCTTTTCAAAAGAACATCCCTGAAACTCCTTGTACTTGCACAGAACGCTTGGAAAATAAAGACATGTAACCTTAAGGAAGGTAGGGATGAATGTCCGTAGTTCGTAAAATTTAAATTTAGCTGATGGTTTGTGTGAGCGAGGAGTTTGAAGTAGAGTACGATTTTTGTGAGGTAGGTTGTAGCTTAGTTTACCCCTTCTCTTATACCAGCCGCCGTACCACGTTTCAGGCAGTATGCATGCGCAATGCGTAAGAAACAATTTCACGTACATCACTGAACTGCACCTTTATTTTTTATTTTATTGTATTTTATTATATTTATTTTCATTTTGTTTCTTCTACCACATTTGTCCCTGATTCGTCTGATGACATTGATGACATTGCTGTTACTTCGCCACGCACACACGGTGTAACAAGAAACACCTTATGTGGAGCTTAGATAACCTCATCAGTTCCCATGTGGAATGCTAGCGCTGTGCTAGCGTACAGTGAACCATCTGGTGACGAATGTGCGTACCGCCAACGTTAAAACATTCTTAAATTCAAACCTTCATTATTGGAGAAGTCTCCTCGTGAACAATCGTGATTTTCTTCTGAAGACGCGGAGCGAAACATAAAACCTTGTTTTCTTGACACGGCAAAAGCCCAAAAGCCAATTGTGGGCCGTGAAAGCATCAGTATAAACATACTCGAGATGTCGTTTGTTTCGCCTTCGCGACATTTAGCAATATCTGTAATAATGTTTGTGAGAAAATCTGAAATAGGTGCGTGAAAAATTGCAAAATTTGAGAATTTTGTAAGAACTTCCGAAATGTCTCAGTAACATTATTCAAAATAGGCCCAAGTCGACCGAAAGTGAAAACAAGTGGAACGAATGAGTTGAACAGAACATCTCTCTACACCTGAAGCCTAATATTCACTTATTTCTCATACTCATGGGACGTATTGTACGCCCAAAAGACCTGCAGCTATGACTTCTATACAGCCTCCAACATCACACCAACGCAGTCCTTTTCTCTGACGTTACATTCTGTCTTCGAAGTATCGAACTTCTTTCCACTTTCTCCTCTGGGTAGTGTTAAGGGGGGGGGGGTGGATTACTCTCTCGACGTACTTCCCTTAAAATAATAAGCATATCATAATGGGATTCAGAAAGCCAAGTTTAGCTCTTATGCTTAGGGTGAGGAAGATTTTTTAGTGCATGTTAATGATGATTATTTTAAAGCAGGTAAAGCTATTGGATTATCAGTTCTCTTTCCATTTTTACCTAAGATAAAAGACTAAGAATTCCTGTCTCTCGAAAAGCTATCTGTTAACTGAATAGAATGGTCATAAGAGACGAGTAAATGGAAGACATTCTAACCCTACAAAAACTATATATTGCATGGTCTATCTAGAATAATAATGGGAGGAATAAAAATGATAAATGGAACAAATGGCAGGCTCAACTGCCTTTTACGTCTGCAAGTTACGAGCTTTTTTTTGCTACAGTGAACAACATTACGAAAGTAAGGCCAAATAAACTTTAAATCGCTAAATTGAACTCATTTTGATTATTTTCGCTTTCCGGTTGTGCAATGTATACTGAAAGTGCTTAAGGGTGAATATCATGTTAATTTATCCCTTAAGATAACAAACACTACAATCATCAGACATGCTATTTTTACGTATGTCAAAGAGGCTTCTTTTTGCCTAATCTTTCCTCTACAACAAATCAGAATACACCACATATCTATTTGCTTCAACACTTGAAAACAAGTAGGAAGTTCTGTATAGCCTCATATGCTTTTAACCTCAAGGTAAGGATTTTAATTTCATTATTTATAAAGTTCTACTGAATAGAGTATAATTGTGTAATGCGGATTATATTCTGATCTGAAAATATTAATCTGAAACTGCGTTGAGTTGCTGAGGAATTTTTTGTCTGAGTCATTATCATCAAGGCTGTAAACTGTAAACCAAGACTGTACCAAAGTTGTGATAATCTTGGACGTTTATTCTCACCATGAGAACCGACCGGCTTGCAGGCTTTCCAGTAGGACATACTTGTAAATTCAATAGCCTAGGGTAAACTTGCTCTGTGCTGAGATTCGAATACGCGGATGCCACACATGAATAGTCTTGAAATTTATTAATACGCATCCGTTAGTATTTTCTAATATATGTGTTAGCTCCCTTTGTGGATCTATGGTGGAATATTGGCACATCGTGGGTTCAAAGCCCGTCATACGTCGCCCATTATAGTTCTAGTTTCTCTGTCATATGTTCGATAAAATGAGAACATTATTATTAAGATAAAAACAGACTAAATAAAATTAAAATGCTCTCAACACGGTAGCTGAGGCGATGCGATCTTCCTCCTCCTCCTTCTCTTCCTCCACATCACCATCTGCGTCTTCAAAACAATGAAGGAATAAAGGAGCATTGCCAGAACAAAAGAAGGAAAATCGGAAAAAAAATCTGTGCCAGCTTATGACCTGTTGGAAGCCCGACATTCCGTCCACGAAATTGCTCATATCAAACGTAGTTTATCCTCTGCACTATATGCCACATACAGTACTCGTGTAGGTTACCTCTAGGCAACATTTTAGCGTACAGTATATTATTGAAATAATAGTATGTATTTATTTCTAGAAATATGCTTTGTCTGTAAAAGCATTTAAAAGGGAAGATGAACTGTTTATAGTAGCCACAGGCTACTGTTTAAACCTGCACGATTCGATGCACTAGAGCAGAGCTATGGTTTCAATAATAATAATAATAATAATAATAATAATAATAATAATAAGAATAATAAGAATAATAATAGTGACATAAAGAGGGCCTCTCCCCAGAGTTAGACAGCACTTTAAATATCTCCCTATAGTGTCACCTTGTGGAGATACGCTGAACTCTTACATTACAATGAAGTTCTGAAACCTATCTATAGATAGCACTTTTCTGTTTGAGGATGCCACCTAGAAACCTATATTGGAACTTTCATTTAGTAAGAAATGCCACCTCTTGCTCTTTGGTCACCTCTAAGGGTTGCTCCTACTGATATTTATACAAACAATCACAGCTCAGTCTGCCATTATCAAATGAACAGCCAGTTGCCTGCTAAAATTTATCTTGACTATGGGATCATCGGCTGATGTTCTCACCTCGCTTAAGGCAGCTGGCATGCTGGGGCAACAAACAAGGTGGACTACTACTGCCTAGACCATGTGACTCTATGAACCATCACTGGCTAACGGAGATATTTAATCTGAAACGTAATAGAATGTCGAGTTTAGGGTTTTGCCGGTTTTAATGTAGGGAATTTAGTAACTTAATTCAGTCTTATATCAGCTAGCGACAAGTACAGACGTGTGGAGAGAGGAATGCGGGGATACATGGTGGGAGTGGAACAATACCGGGAGGCTATCGGGAGCTAGCAGAGGAAGTGGAAGTTAACTACGGAGAAGACGGCTAGTAATGATGGAAAGGAGGAGTTTGGAGAGTTACTTCTGTTGGCGGCAGTGATAGCGGTGCTGTTGGTGATAGAGGGGTTGGAGTGGGATCTAACCCCGGCCCGAACGGCAACTTGAATTGGGAAGATATAGAGAGAATTCGGGAGGTGATGAAGGAGCAAAACAATACGGAAAAAGTAATGGAGAAGTTGGAGAAATTGAGCAAGGGACAGGAGGAACTCAGAGATTGGGTGGAAAGGATTAAGGCAGAGGGGGATATCAAGACAGGTAAACTTGAGAAAGAGATTCAGGGATTAAGAGAAAAAGTAACAAGTCTTGAAGAGGAAATGATGCTACTGAAGAGAGAGAAGGTGGGTTCAAGCCAGGAGAGGATGAAGAAATGCCTTTTCATATATGGAGTGCAGGAAGAGGGGGAAGAATCGAAGATATTATACATTATATATGAAGTTAGTAACTTAATTTATTTCTGTATCATGTGAATTTTCTAGCTTCTTCAAGCAGAGAATATAACCGACCTGATGGGTGTATTGTCTTAAAAGGAAGCACGATTTTCCTAAACGTTTTTCACGAGACTTGCACGAAATTTGATACACTTATTCCAATCTTTCTGTTAAATATAATTTAACTACGATATATGGAAATGTTTTAGGTCAAGGTAATATGATGACAAACTTTTCAAAAATTCCGGATTACCGGATCATTTTCAGGTATATATTTTTCAGAAAGTATTTCGTGAAGCAGTATCAATTTTTTTTATTTATGTTATCATATCCTCATGATTTCACTCTCTTTTACTGAGGTAAAACTATGAATAATGTAAATTTTCTGTAATACAGTTTATAACCTAAAATTACTGAAACATTTTTCGCAAATATGTTCAATATGACGAAATATTATCAATTAAATCAATATTCACTTCGATATAGCAAATAAAAATTCCAATATCTACGTTCCTGTAAAGTTGTATTACTTCATCAAGAATCAATTGGGAGATGAATGTGTCTTACTTTGGAAAACATAAGTTTGGTGGGGAAGTAAAAAAGAAAATTTATGACGGTATTTACTCATCAGTACTCAAGTTTTCTTCTTGTCTCCTTGTGTCGTATCAGTAAAGAAACCTACAGCAATGAATCAACTTCACAAAGATAGTATCTGACATGACTTAGAAATCAACTCACTTTCTAAATCCATTTGACAACTAGCGACAGCAATGGGCAAAATATTTTCGGATAGTGCCTTCCAGGCTACCTAGAGTTGCTTTGGATTGTAAGCCAAGGGGAGAAGTAGGATATCCAAGAAGACTATGGGAAATGTGAAGCCAGAACATGCTTTAAAAGCCTAAACCTTGTTAGATTATGATGATAATGATTAAATGAAGCGTATGACTATCCAACTATACTACGCAGCCAGTCTAAATGTTTAACAGTTTGCATTGTGTGGCTGTCGATAACAGTAATCCTTTGGCAGGCATTGTGCCCTCATCGCACAGAACATCGTACTTCCCAGAATACAGTCCCCACAAGCAGAGGGTTGAATGATAACATTGGGGAAATAAAATCGTGCTGACGGTACTTTACTACGCCTTATAGAAAGCTGAAAATCACTTCGTTTTGAAGTCTTCTTCATCATCATCTTGAACCAGGTCCAGTTTCTCGGGTGCGGTGAATGAACGCTCTCCGTTTACTTCTGTTCATGTAGAGGTTTTCTTCCATAACCTGCTGCAAATCCAGACCTCGTCCAGCTAGATCATCTCTAATCTGATCGATCCATCTCTTGCTTTGTCGACCTCTTGATCTATTGCCTTCGACTTCCTTCTCAAACCACACCTTGGTTGTTCTTTGTGGGTCCATTCTTTTGAGATGACCAAACCATTTCAGCCTGGCGAAGTAACACCAGTAAAACACTGATTTAGGCTATACTTCCTCATCATAACACAATACCCTGAAAACGAAAATATTGAAAGAGATGTTTCAGTATTTGTCTCAGATTCCTTCTACACCAACCTTTCAATAATTATATTGCAATAATTATCCTGTATTGTATAAAATCAGAGGAAGTGTTTTCGTTTACAGTTGTGTTGGAAATAAGCGAAAAATTAACATTAATCGCCATATCTTATATCCCATTCGTTTATCCTGGCGCGTTGGTTAGCAATAAGGCCTTTGGCTTCGAGGGTTTTGAGTTAAATTCCCAACCGGATTAGGGATATTTAGTCACACCTAGTTCATTCCTCTGGCTTAGAGAATGAGTGTGTGTGTTCATCGTAACACACGCATCTTCATTCACACAGCACAACACAACCGGCACAGGAACACGCAATAGTGAATATCGTCTTTGTGCTACGTGAGTATTTCAGTTTAGAACTGGCCGGTAAGGTTCTCTCGTGTAAGATTCAGTGTTATAGGACGTGCGTCAAAGGTTTCCCGTTCACATGATATTTCTGTTGCGGCTCATTGTTTCTCCAACAACATTGTCTCATAGCCATTTTTGCAGCTGGATATACAATGTCCCTCAGGAAGTGCATCCGGTCATAGAACTGGGCCACGCCCACTTATGTGACATATATCGCATCCTGCGAGTGAGAAAAGCCGTGTAAAAGGAGAAAAAATCAAGAAAGCTTGTAGATCATGAAGATTTTCGACTGTTTTCTCGAGAATTCGCCTGTCTTGAAGTATCCGATTTAGTATTATGAGTTCTGTACGATGGGATATTACGAAGAGCTCTTACCCTCTCCCTCCCTTAACGCGTAGTTTTGCGCTCATCGTATTCAAATTGTAATTAGATCATATTCCTCTTACTGTAACTTCGACAGTGATACGTTCGGCTAGATTTTAGAACAGCATATTGCACCCTATATTCTAGCGTTCTTCAAACAACCATGAATTATTCAATATATCTGTAGTCAAATGACGGGGGCTATAAAATTCGTCTAGAGGAAATCTGGAGCTCGTAAAGTATTTAAATATCTAGCGAATACCTAACAAAATTAAAGTAATGACAATAAAATTGCAGAAATATAAACTAAATCAAAAGCACACGTATTCATAACCTACACAGGGAACAAATCTATCAGCACGGAAAAATACTATTTTTATTTCTGCATTAGTTTAAACTCTTTAGCCGAGCTTAGTGGCCATGTATTTCAGTGAGGCTTCCCAGCCAGTAGCCTTTTAGAAAGAGTTCCACCGAGCTCGATAGCTGCAGTCGCTTAATTGCGGCCAGTATCCAGTATTCGGGAGATCGTGGGTTCGAACCCCACTGTCGGCAGCCCTGAAAATGGTTTTCCGTGGTTTCCCATTTTCACACCAGGCAAATGCTGGGGCTGAACCTTAATTAAGGCCACGGCCGCTTCCTTTCCACTCCTAGCCCCTTCCTGCCACATCGTCACCATAAGACCTATCTGTGTCGGTGCGACGTAAAGCAAGTAACAAAAAAAAAAGTTCCATTCACAAACCATAACAATGGTGCACCAAGAGCCGTGACTGGATAATAATAATAATAATAATAATAATAATAATAATATAAATCCAAATAAAATCATTACAGATTGTTTAGCTTTCGCAGATGACATGGCGTTAATGACAGACTTATTAGATAATGCTGAAGAACAAATACGAGAATTACAGAAACAAGCGGTCAAAATAGAATTGCAAAGAGCATTTGAAAAAAAAAAAACAAAGTTCATGACAAACATCATGTATGCCCCGCAAAATATCACAATTAACAATAAAATAATATCTCGGACAGATTGCTCTAAATACCTGGAAGAATGGATAACAAACATCATAAAAGAAAAGGTAGCTATTGATATAAGAGTAAACAAAATGGAAAGGATGTTTCATATGACAAAAGTTATATACAATAAGAAATCTCTATCCTGGAACTTGAAATTAAGACATTATCAAACAGTGGCTGGCCATAAATTTTATATGCAGCAGAAACTCTTAAACTTGCAAGAATTGGGGATCTTGAAAAATTAAGAAAATGCTGAAAGAAGAATTTTGAGAAAAATACTGGGACCTATAAGGAATAACAATGCCGATCAAACAGATACCTATATTTCAAAGTTCAGAAACTGACAACTGTACTGAGGAAAAGAAGATTCTTTTTTGGACACATTTATAGAATGAATTGAACAGTTACAAATCCAAGCCAACGTGGTTCATTGAAATCGAAAAGGATATGAAAAAAAACGCTGGAATTAAAATAGATACAATAGAAAACACAACACGTTTCAGAGAAGTAACTGAAATGCAGGATTTCAGGAGAGAAACACATTAACAACTGGAAGAAAATTGACTCAAGAGGAAAGGGAGCAACATTAACAGAAAATGAAGGAAGTTTGGAAACGAAGAAAGTTGAATGCAGAGAAAAGTAACCAAAGTTCATTTATCGTAACCTCAAAAGTGTTATTGTTTTGCTAGTGGATTTACGTCGCACCGACACAGATAGGATTTTTGGCGACGAAGGGATAGAAAAGGGCTAGGAGTTGGAAGGAATCGGTCCTGGCCTTAATTCAGGATCAAACATCTGAAGTTGCGGTCAGAAGGCCAGCGCCTCAATCGTCCGAGCCACTCAGCCCGGCACTGGATAGGAGACCAGCAGAATTTTTCCCATAGTCATGCTTCCTTTATACCTTTGTTTGCGAGATGTAATGTTCTCAGTGTACTGTGTCTTCTAGTATGGGTAAGTATATTACTTTCACTGACCTTTCTCAGTTTTATCATTGGCTTTGATAATATGAAAATGACTGAGGTATAAGAGAAGGTAGTAATGTTATCCCGTCTACAACCAGTTCCTCTTATGAATGGTGTGAAAATGTTGTTCATAGTGTCAGGTGGTGTGTGCTTGGGAGACTGATATGTAATAGCAACTTCTGGCTCAGTGATGGAAGCAACGGGAAACTCTCTCCTCAGTTTCCTAATAGGCTTCTTCAGTCCTGCCTAGGCCGTCTATGACAACTGACGGTGGATCTGTTGAGGTTTAAACCAGTCTTCGGGCTACGTACTCAACATACATGCTTTTAGATGAATATGATGGACGCATCCCTTTATAGGGACAACTTGTTGTACGACGTCATTGGTACTGTAATTTATGAACGGCTGTGTAAGATGCAGAATGTTAATCCTTGTCTTGTCGTTTGTTTTCATAGGCTTAAGAATTCACAACGCGGAAGCTTGCATTACGTCCTACATTCCGTAGAACGCTAGTTAAGTTTTTTTAGAGTCATTACTTCTCATTTGATGCCCAAAGGAGTACAGCGAATCGTGTTGGGTGTCGTCAAACTGCCACTGTGATCTCAGAATATCCTGAGTTATTTTACTAATGTTATGCTTTCATAACCTTACACGTAGTTTATCTCTCAATGTCACGATTAAACCAGTCTTCGGGCTACGTACTGACTGAAGAAACGATTTCAAGAAGGTTGCTAAACAAAATCACCAGGCTTTTATCTTGGCTTAATGCATTTCATTTTACACATGTGACGAAATAATTGAATTAATAAAGTGTATTCGGACAGAAATTAACGGGGGGAAAATTCGTTCACACTCAACAATTCAAGATATTTGCTTATTATTGTTGTTGTTGTTGTTGTTTCTGCTGTTCTCTGCTATGTTGATCAGCTAATTGCGAATAGCAAACTAAGCACCGTCCTCTCCGGTGTTCCTGTTAGGCAATTGTGAATCGCATACATAATGTACAATAGCGGCGATTGGAAATAGCGGTGGGAGGTACGTACATGAAAACTGAAAATAAAAATAAACGCTACAAATAGTAATATTTTCATGCTCTTTTAGCAAATTTCGACAGGAAGGTAAAGGTGAACAGTTCACCAACTTTTGTGGAGTAATAATAGATTATTGAGATTTTGATTTAAAGCGATACAATCAAACTTTCACCAAAGGAACAATATTACACATGTATTACAATTGAATAGAAGTAAGGCGTGATTATAAATTTAAAAATCATTTAGTGTTTGACTGTATACTAAGAAACTAACAGACACTTAAAAAATACCGCTGCTACCCTTCCTCACAGCACGTGCATTGCTGTGGCGATATACAAATCGATTAGCCGAGGCGAACGACATTCTGTGCGTGTTATTGCTAAAAATGTTGTTAATAATTAATGAAAATAAAGGAAGGAATTAGCTGATGGACAACAGGGCTTATGCCAATTGCTTCCTTTTTTAATAATTCCTGTAATTCCTTGCCTCAGGCGGCTAAAATGGGATAGAAAATAATCGCCGCTACTCATTATGTACACCAAAAAACCAAACCAAACCCCATGGCACTACAGCCCTTGAAGGGCCTTGGCCTACCAAGCGACCGCTGCTCAGCCCGAAGGCCTGCAGATTACGAGGTGTCGTGTGGTCAGCACGACGAATCCTCTCGGCCGTTATTCTTGGCTTTCTAGACCGGGGCCGCCATCTCACCGTCAGATAGCTCCTCAATTCTAATCACGTAGGCTGAGTGGACCTCGAACCAGCCCTCAGGTCCAGGTAAAAATCCCTGACCTGGCCGGGAATCGAACCCGGGGCCTCCGGGTAAGAGGCAGGCACGCTACCCCTACACCACGGGGCCGGCTGATTATGTACACAACTAAATAAAATGCATAACATTGGCTGCTTTACGTGACACTACTTCCATGTGTGAATATTTTATAAAGTATTATTTACCAGAGACCAGCCCTGCCCAATACAAACTGTGAGACTGGGTTACCCACGTTACCTAGAACTTGACAAATGTATATATGTAAAATCAGGTTGATACACTTAGGTTAGCCGCAGACCGGAAGAGAGGAGACAGCTACAGACGATTCATTTTTGTCAAAGACTGACTCCAGGATGAAGTTAACATAGTTTGTTATATATCAGTCGAACACCGGCCAAGACGTTTATCTCTGGCTGTCAGGGACCGTTTGAGACAAAACTGTGAAGAAACCTAGAATTACGTCTCGTCTCACGGTCCTTGAGGTATTTCGCTTTATGCATTCTCGACGTAGGCATCTCGATTACTACAATACACCATCAGCATAGAAGACTGAAATTGGCACAAGGTATGGGTTACAAAAACAATGTCATGATGACTTTCATATCTCAACAATTTGGTGAAAGTGCCTTCTATCATTGAAGTGAATTTCTTATCGTCCCCTCGTAGTTCATCCAAAAACATAATAATTTTCTGTTTCGTTAATGGGATGTATCCGAAACTTTCCTTAATCTCTCCTTTCCTCTTCTAAACATAGGAGATTGTAATATAAAATAACAGCCACATCTTCAAAGCATGCCTTTACGACCCACAAAGTCAGATAAAAATAGGCACATCACAGACTGTCAGAGATAGTCTGAAGCAAAAGATTTCGTCCCAAACGATTTTGTCGCTGAAAATTTCGTCTCTTCCGGTGTGCGTCTAGGCTTAACCTATTGTAGTGCACTAGACTGATGTACATTTACCAGGTGTACAAATGGGGAAAGTACGGAAAGCTATTTTAAGGCTGGCAATGGTGGGGTTCGATTCCACTATCTCTACTTACATCTACGCGGCTCCTACTGCTTGGCCAACTTGTTTGGTTAGTAGAAGATGGATGTGATGAGTGAACTCTAAGAAGTGCTCTCACTCAACACTATTACGTTACATTGTACTGGGAAATTAGTTTTGCTTATCAAGGAACGGAAAGTTACTGACGACGTGCTCGACAGTTGGACAATAAACATGAAGTATGTGCGGAACGAATGTCTTGCTCCAGAGTGGGAACGAATCCCACTTTAGCCCAACTATACATCCATACTCAAGGCCGAAACTCCACAAATAAACAACATGTAAATCAAAGGAATGAGTAATATTTTCAGAGACCACATAAACATGTTTTACCACCAGCTCATCCATTCCTTAAATAGAACTAAAACTGGGATAATGACAAAAATATTCTGTGTTCAACGTATGCCGTATGAGTCATGAATATGCACATCGGAAAGCGAGACTAACCAGCCTGGAGATGACAGAGAAGCATGTTAAGGGCAGTGACCTTAACATTCGTCTTCTAAAAAGGACAACGATCATCACTGGCGGCTGCTCGCTATCAAATTTGGAGGGCTGCAAGTCTGAATGATGGAGAATAGTGGTGGAATTAAGTACATCGCTTCAGGTTTTGTAACAGCATATAGGCTAAGGGTAAGAGAAGGCCTATGCATGCTTTCAGCAGAGTAGCATCACATTTAAATTCAGCCCCATTCTCCAGCTCTTTTGCATCGGTACCAACATCATCAGAAATATTTCAGCTTATGACATATGAGTGCTTCATTCTATGGCATGTATGGATTTTCAGCAGCAAAATAGCGACAGCATGCATTACTGTCCTGTCGGAGTTCAAAATGCGAAACTGTAAATTATTTCCTTCGTGTACGTGTACACAAGAAATCTAGAGGTATCATGTCATGTGGCTGTGATGATGCTGGTCTTGTAGTTCGACATACCTGGAAATGCTGCTGTTGCTACTAACATATTCTGCGTGTGAAATAATATATATATATTAAATTTGCTTTAGCCCACGTCGCACCGACACAGATAGGTCAGTGGTGACAATGGGATAGGAAAGGCCTAGTAGTGGAAAGGAAGCGACCGTGGCCTTAATTAAGGTACAGCCCCAGCATTTGCCTGGTGTTAAAATTGAAAACCAGGGAAAACCATCTTCAGAGCCGATAGTGGAGTTCGAACCCTATATCTCGCGAATGCAAGCTGATAGCTATGTGAGCCAAGACGTGCGGCCACTTGCTCGGTACGAAATAATCTGAAGTGTGAGGTAATTGACACATTTTTCTTGTGTACCACGTAAAGTCAGACAGAGAAAGAGTATTTCTTTATTTTTCTTGAGTAATGTACGAGAAAAATAAAGTAGATGGGGATATCCATTTCTACACAACATTACATTCCTCCCTTCTCCATTGTTCACTATATTTAATATTTTTCCAACAGTCAACCTTTTACTGTAATATTATGAACCATCTGATCTTGACGCGGTAGGGATGTTTGTGCGTCCCAATGTAGGAGGTAGCCGAGCCGTAGTTGAAACCAAATGGTTATCTGTCGAGAGACCAGACCATCGAATGGTTCATCGAAAGAGAGGTGGCCGATTTATAATTTGCAAGGGTGGAAGTCTGGATGATTGACCGATATGGTGTTGTATTCACATGCAACACAGCTGAAAGCAACGAGAAACTACAACCGTAACCAGCTTCCGATGGCATGCAGCTCTCTCTATATGCGAATGAGGTACTGTTGATGGTTTCCTCTCATGTAAAAATATTCCAGATGTAAAATAGTCCCCCCCATTCGGATCTCCGAGTGGGGAATAAACGAATGGGGGAATTGATCAGGAAGATTAATACGGATATTCCGCGAGTTTTAGCGTGGAATGGTTGATTTGAATCATTGTGGTAGGTTAGAGAATCAGAAAAGGGAAATAGAATCTAGTTTGATGTAGCTGGTATAAGTTAAGTACGTTGAATGGAAGAGCAGGATTTCTGGTTAGACGATTACCTAATTATCAACACAAAATCAGTTAGACGAAATGCAGGAGTTGGTTTAATAATGAGTAAAATAGGGCACTGGGTAAGCTGCTGTGACCAGCATAGCGAACGTATTATTGCTGTCAAGACAGACACCAAGCCTATGCCTACCACAATAGTGCAGGTCTATAAACTACTAGTCCAGCGGATGATGATGGAATAGAAATAATATATGTAAAGACACGTCTATTTGACACTCCCATGTCGTACGATGTCAGCATATAGAAGATCACTGGCGACACATTTGTTGTTTACCCGGAAATAAACATTAAAACTCAGCCATAGACGCCCAAGGGAGATTCGCTTACTCTGCCATCTAGCAGGCCTAGAGTAAAACGGAATGTTGAAATTAACGAGCAAGCAGCCAGATGACGTGAAATTAAAGTAGCTGTGGTCATACGATTGTTATATTACTAGCTGATGTGCCCGTTCTTCCACTACGGAATTCTATATTGTTCAGTATACAGAGTTCTAGTGAAGTAGTGTGCTCGTTGCGAGTAAGATTTAATTAAATTGCATAGCTCTTAGCGTTATCCGAGAAATACGTGGACAAGACAAAGGTATCAAATAATCTTCATTATGACTGGGCATAGATTCAGAAACCAGGTATTAGATTGCAAGACCTTCCCAGAAGTAGAAGTGGATTCTGACCATAACTTGGTGGTTATGAAATGCCATCTAAATTTGAAGAAATTGAAGAACGGACGGAATGCAAGGAGATGGTATCTAGAGTACTTGAAGGGAAAGAGAGTGAGGATTGTTTTAAGGACCATGTTGCACAAAGCCTACATGAAAATGCTGAAAGAAACACAATAGATGAAGAGTGGACATCCTGAAAAATGGGATCGGTGGGGCTGCTGAAGAATTTTTTTTACAAGTTGCTTTACGTCGCACCGACACAGGTAAGTCTTATGGTGTCGATGGGAAAGGAAAGGGCTAAGAGTAGGAAGGAAGCGACTGTGGTCTTAATTAAGCTACGGCCCCAGCATTTGCCTGGTGTGAAAATGGGAAACCATCTTCAGGATTGTCGACAGTTGGGTTCGAATCCACTATCTCCCGAATACTGGATACTGGCCGCATTTAAGCGACTGCAGCTATCGAGCTCGGTGCAATTAAAGAATGAAGTAGACAGAAAGTGCAGGACAGTTGAGAAAGAATGACAAAGAGAAGTGCAAGGATGTCGAAGGTTGAATGATTGTATGAAAGGTACATGTTGCATACAGGGAAAACAAGGATATCTTTGGAGAAAAAAAGAAAACTAGACGTATGAATATTAAGAGCTCAGATGAAAATCTATTTCTACGGGAAGAATAGAAGACTAAAAGATAACAGGAACATATTCAACAACTGTTTCAATATAAATACGTAGATGGTAAGGTTCTGGAACCAGAAGAGGCTGTTGATTCTGATGAAATGGGAGGTCCAAACTTTAAGTCAGAATTCGATAGAGCTTTGAGAGACCTAAATAGGAATAAGGCATCTGGAATTAATGATATATCCTCAGAATTACTGACTGCCTTAGGATAATCCACGATGGCAAAGTTATTCCTTTCAGAGTGTAAGAAATGTGATACAGGGGGAACTGAGCTCGATAGCTGTAGTCGCTTAATTGCGGCCAGTATCCAGTATTCGGGAGATAGTGCGTTCGAACCCCACTGTCGGCAGCCCTGAAGATGGTTTTCCGTGGTTTCCAATTTTCTCACCAGGCAAATGCTGGGGCTGTACCTTAATTAAGTCCACGGCCGCTTCCTTCCTACTTCTCGCCCCTTCCTATTCCATCGTCTCCACACGACCTCCTTAAGCAACTTGTACAAACAAAAAGTGATACTGGGTAAGTGACATCCGAATTTAGACTGAAAGTTATACAAATCCAAACCTTATCTATAATATTTTCCATCAGTTATTATTGCTCTGCCTGTTATTGTATTGATGAATATTTTCACTAGAGACTCCTTAGCCTCGCCACTATCACCTTCTGTCTCGTTGATTATCAAATAGTTTCTTCTGTCACAGTATATCTTCCTGCTTTCCCACATCTCTAGTGCCCACAGCCATTCCTACAGGGATGTGTAGTGTTGTTTCATTCAATCTTATTCTTGATTATTATTTTCGAATTCTTATTAAGTTAAACTTTATTCTTCTTCCAGGCTATTTTTTAAGCCCTTCACCCCTGCCGGATAAACGTACTGTACATCTACAGTATCCCGTGCCCGTAGTAAGAAGCGACAGAAATCAGACTCCTAGCGGTTCTCAACTTGGGAGAATGAGGAAGTCTGGCGAACATTGAGAGTGATTTTTTCCACCAACGGGACTCGAACTGGCTAACCAGTTACAATGTTATTCTTCGTCTTCTCCTTCGTCGTTGTCTTAATACGTTTACTCTCCAGGGTTGGTTTTTCCATCGGTCCTAGCGAGGGATACACCCCTACCGCCTCAAGAGTAGTGTCCTGGAGCGTGAGACTTTGGGTCGGGGTATACAACTGGGGAGGAGGACCCGTACCTCGCTCAGGTGGCCTTTCCTGCTTTGCTGAACAGTTGCATTCTGGGGGATGGGAAGATCGGAAGCGATAAAGAAGGAAGAGGGAAGGAAGCGGCCGTAGCCTGAAGTTACGTACTATCCCGGCATTTGCCTGGAGGAGAAATAGGAAACCACGGAAAACCACTGCGAGGATAAGTGAGAGGGGAATCGAGCCCCTGTACTCAGTTGACCTCCCGAGGCTGAGTGTACGCCTTTCTAGCTCTCGTACCAGTTTTCAAATTTCGTGGCAGAGTCAGGAATCGAATGCGGGCCTCTGGGGGTGGCAGCTAATAACGATAAGCTGTACACCACAGAGGCGGGCACCACTTAAATATCTAAGCAAAAAATAATACAATCATGCGTACATACATACATACAAGAACCAGTCTCCGAGGTCTTTATATGACACGGAAATATTTTTAAAATTCAAACAGAATGATAATTTTCTGAACGAACAATTCTGGAGAATGCTGAACACTGTCAAAAATTTCTCTTACAAATAGCATACTGCAATGATTTTTTTTACTAATCAATGGTTGAAAGAGCTGTTAAACACTAATCATTCACAAAATGTTCGACATCTTAGCTCCCTGAAGCACAATACATTTCCCCAGTGTTTCAATGACATTTGCAGCCTTTATCTGAAATTCAGTAGTACACTGTAGAAAACAAGGAGCGTCAGAGTGGATGCTGGTCGCATGTGACGTGCTAGGTAATGAGATTGTAGCGCACAGAAGTGGAACTGAGGCCTGAGGACGGGATGAGACAAGCTTCTAGCTTTTCTGTTGTGATATCCGGTAATGAGATATCTGTGTGTCTCTCCTGGAAGGAATTCGTCCTCTAATTTCCGGTGCCATTCGCGCGATCATAAGTACTTCATTCAGAGAAAATATTTGTTGTACTCCATTTTTCAGTGTTTCACGTATAATCATCATCATCATCATCATCAAGTCCACCTCCGTATCGTAACGGTTAGCACTATTAGGTGTCGTCCTCGGCGGCCCGGTTTCGATTCCCGGTACCGCCAGGAATTTAAGAAAGGCAAGAGGGTTGGTATGTAGTTAAATTGGTACATGCAGTTTACCTCCATTGGACGTGTGCCTGAAAAGAGCTGCACTACCTCAGGACGAGTACACGAATTTATTTTCACTAAACCCCGGATTTTCATGCGGTAATAGGATAGATTGCATACTAATTTGGTTAGTAGTAAATGCCAGCTGCCCGCTCTTCCATAATGTAGAAAGAGTAACATAAATAATAGAGGTTCTGATGGGCCGTACCCCTAATATTTATGCAAAGCCCCATAGCATTATCGTTGTGAAGATAGACTATACTTGCTTCTCGCTTCAGTAAGTCTGTATTCTAACCTATTAATGCATAAAATTCCGGGCTCTAATTATCACCATCATAAGATTCATTCACTGACGAGTCTGCTGCTGTCTTCCCAGTGCCTGAAGGTTGCTGCTGTGAGTTCCTAGATAGACGAAGAGACCAATTCTATAATTACAAGCTCTTCCGCAATGCTGGAACGTCAAAACTGCCAAAACACCTCACTATAGAACCTGATGATCATTTTTGCTTTGATTTTTTCGTTCTTTTCTGTGACATCTTTTATCAGACTCGTGCCTTCATTGCACTTGTACAATATGTCGTGGGCTCTCATGGATTATACAGTACATCGTCATTTCAACCGATCAGATTCTACAGTCTCCCAGTTGATCATGCCTTTTCATAACTTTTGCTGTCTTTCATAATTAATTTTTTTATTTAAAATGTTTATAGTCGCTTTAACTCGATGGCCACATCGCGACTTAAATTAAATGTGAAGATATCAAAACAATGTAGGCCTACAATTTTACATAAACCAAAAACTTGCATTGAACACACAACCTGTAAACAAATAATTGGTAGTATAACCAATAATCTTTGAAGAATTTAATAATTTGGAGGAATAGTGAAGGAGAATTCAGTGCCTTTTAGAGCTCATTAGGAATACTGTGGTACTTTTGCCATTGGTTGTACAGTTAATATTCAGCGATTATAGGCTTAATTGTCAATGGAGTGTTACAAACCAGTACATTGCAGGCGGGATGTTGCTTTTTTCTTACAAGACAAGTGTGAATTAAATTTGAGTATCTTATCTTCAGTCGTGATAAGTTATTAAATCCTGATCTTGCCCGCAAAGATTCTCAGCTGTGTACTCTGTTATGGATCTGGATGTTATTTCACGGTCTGCTTTTCGAAGTGGCTAGCCAGTCCACCTTCCATTATTGGCATAACATTTTTTTAACATATGCGATTATTTCGCTATTTGGTGTATGGATTGTTAGGTCACTCAGTGGGTACCTCGTAGCTTCTTTCGCTGCCTGATAAGCAGACTCATTACCTTGGATTCCACTGTTTGTGAAGGTATCCATATTATGGTAACTTGTTTTCCTACGTTCTTGATTTTTCGAGGCAGGAACTGGATTTCCTTTGCGAGAATATGGGTCTGTAAAGAGTTTGGAATTGCAGTTAATGCACTTTTGGAGTCAGAACAACATTGTACATCCTTCATTTGAGAATATATCCCTCTCTTTGGACGACGTGTGTCAGGCAAGCGGACGACGTGGCCAGTCCATCGAAGTTGAGGTCTGAATCATTGTCTCAATGCTCGAGACTTTGATGCTCATTCGACAGTCCTGACCTTTCGTCTATATGGCCAGGAAAACTTGCTACGATAGTGGAGTAGACCGTACAGCCAAGGATTTAACGCCGAGGTGGCAGAAAAGAGATGACACTCTGAAACAGCGAACGGTTTCAGGTGGAGGTATCTTCCCAGGTGGGAATGTTGATACCAAATGGAGGAAATTATATTTATAAATTCATCAATGGAAAATTCTGATGTTCTTTCCACAAGCTGTTTTAAACATCGTCTGTTCTCCAGGTGCGCAGTGGCTGAGAGTAAATCCTGGAAGTAGGCTGCAGTCATTCAGTACTGACATCCGAACTAAAGGAAACTTATTTCTACTAAGAGAGCTATAGGCGCAGATGAAGCAATGAAAACGGCCGTAGTACTGAGGAGTAAAAAGGAACGAGAAACTACCACACTATTCCTCTCAAGGCAAACAATCATGTTGCCACTGATGCCTTCACGGCCCTCATCGCCAGATGTTTCATTCCACACTTGTGTCAATGTCATATGTGACGTACATATGTTATGTGAACCTCTTAGACTGATTCTGATGGTTCGGTCAGCTTCCGCTTCGAACGCTAGCGCTTTACCACGTCCTGGGAGACATCTGGTGGCTAATTAACGTACCATTTCCACTTCTATTATAACGTCTAAATGTAAAGAGTCATTGTTTAAGAAGCCTTTCTCGTGGACAGTCGAGATTTTATTCTGATGACGCAGAGCACAGTTCTCTGCGAAACGTAAAGAATTTCACCTTATTTTCTTGACACGACATAAGCCCAAAAGCCAATAATGTATCATGCCTAAAAACAATCATGCTTTAGGAACAATTACAGCTTTCCACCTCCAATTATATAAGCAAAATTGAAGTTCAACGTGGCCGAGGTCGAAGAAGTGCATGAAAAATCTTACGAGAGTGGTCAGGACTGAATATCTACGTCCAGCAGAGGATCGAGCCGATTTCACGAAGATTATGACAGATCTACATGGCAAAAAATATTCTTCTAAGATAGTACTGGTGGTATTCTTTCAGACATTTCAATTGTCTTCTTTAACGGGTCTAAGTCCAACATGCATAAGTAAGTGTTGGTAATATTATGGCAGTGTGAACGCCTAGCTTGGTCTGAATACTTATAATGGTCAAAGACCATCTTGAGGAGACGACCGAAGACCGGACCAGCACGGCAGAGGCGATGGTAGCCTACGCCCTCAGCGTTGATGTTAGCATTTGTCGAGAAGTGGCAACCAAGGTAAGAAAACTGCTCAGTATTGTGCAGGGTTTCGCCACTGACTGTGATAGAAAGCGCCGCGTCGTTGGAGTTAGTACTATTAACTCCTCAGAAAGAGCGGAAGTTATGTACATCGGATTTTTAGAAATTAAAGAGTTTCGTATTTCAAATTTGGTAGATTTTTGCCCCGTTCGAATTCCGATCAATATTTGTGATTTCTTCAAGTTCGCAAATTATGTCCACATGATATTAATTTCACGTAATCCTTTCATCTGTTACAATCCACTGTTAATAATATGAAAAAGTTCCAAGTTTTGTTACCTTCTTTAAAGGACTTATTTAAAAATGTATAACCCGGCCGGTCTCTGGAGATAGATACGTACGAAGACACTCGAGAAGATGTAATCGAAAGAATGAAAACAAGAAATAGTGAGATTTAATAAAATTTGCGAAAGAAGAGCCAAGGCAAAGGAAGTATGATCCTAAATTCTAACACCCAAGTGACATATTTTACGTCCAAAGACCTGCGGCCTAGGTTCCGACTCAACTCCCGCCAATGATTTTTAATGTAGGCATACGTCCGTTCAAAAGTTGATATTAACGTTGTGCCAGAAAAAAATGGAAAAATGACAAGCTAACTTACATCTACTAGCGTAAGTCACGATATCACAATTAATATGTGTAACTTCAGAGGATGACTTTAGAATATTCACAATTTCCTGCAAGTAGTTTAATCCTGAAGCCAAGTGAAGTACAGTATATTATACTGACAAGGGGGCATTCCCTACTCGTCACCACCGATTTCCCTCAAGTTTATTGAACATTCGGGGCTTGGCTAGAAATGAAGGTACCCAAAGTGGGAACTGCAGATGACCAAGCGTATAGAAAAAAAATAAAAAATGAAAATGTTGACGCGGCTCTCGCACCGTATAAGCCACTTACGTTAGTGCGCAACCCGAGTAGTAGATGGCGAAGCGGTAAGTGCTTGGACTAGTAATTCGATGGTCGTGAGTTCGACTCCGCATGTGGAGAATATTTTTCTTAATCTTTATATTATTCATTTATTTTATTTACATGCAAAAGACATATAGGACGTCTTTTTTTTTGATGAGCGCACAATTGTAGAAAATTTGGAGTTGCGAACTTTCCCGATGTGTTCGAACAGAAATTCTTCTTTTTTCTCCTTTATTGGCTATCTCCCCTCCTTGGGGAATGTGCCATAAACGTGAATAGTCGTTTCGCTGTAAGATTCGTTTCCACCTGACAAGTAAAGGTTGCTCCTGGCGGCTGTACACAAACAATAGATTCTTGGCGCAGGTAGAAAAAAGTCTGACAATGAAATTCCAACTTTTTACCTTTTCAATGCCTTTTGCGTATAAATAAATAAAATTAATTATTCACCTTTTTGCTTAATTGGAAAATGAATAATATAAAAGTTTACAGAAAAACATTCTCCACACGAGGAGTCGATCCCACGACCATCGAATAACCAGTCCGAGCTCTTACCACTACGCCAACAACTGCTCGGCGTGCGCACTAACGTAAGTGGCTTATACGGTGCAAGAGCCGCGTCAACATTTTCATTTTTTATTTTTATTTTCTATACGCTCGGTCATCTGCAGTTCGCACTTCGGGTACTTTCATTTCTAGCCAAGCCCTGCATGTTCTATAAATGAGCGAGACGAGTAGGGAGTGCCCCCTTGTGAGTCTGCAACTGATATCTTTAGAGTTCAGCGATATTGTATGGAGACAAATAAAATGTTATGTCATCGCAATCTCGCGAATGATATCCCTTTGCACGTTGACTGGAGCCTGTCCCGTAACGAGAGCAGGGAGCTACGTGTCACGTTCTTCTTGCACCGCTAAAGGTCAGGAGGATCAGTCGGGATGGAGTAACAGATTTATTTCTTATTTTACCTTTGACTTCTCCAGGTGAAGCATATTAGTAGAAACTAACTTTACTCACCCTCCATCTAAAGCCTAAAATTTAGAACACACGCTCACTAGAAAGCAATTCACTTGTGTCTAAATTCTCAGTTTTCAAATTCATGGAAGTGGTGACTTCGAAAATGATGATTCCAAAGGAGAAACTTCACATCATGACGTAAATGCTTAGAGAATTCGAAATTTTAACTGTCTCCTTTTGTTAACACCTCCTACATATCTTTCTTAACCATTTTACCTTCCAGGGTTGGTTTTCCCTCGGATTTAGCGTGTGATCCCACCTCTACCACCTCAAGGACATTGTCGTGGAGCGTGAGACATTGGGTCGGGGAGATAAAACTGGGAGGAGGACCAGTACCTCTCCGAGGCGGCCTCATCTGCTATGCAGAGGCCTTATTGGGTGCATAGGAAGATTGGAAGAGGGAAGGAAGCGGCCGTGGCCTTAAGTTAGGTATCATCCCGGAATTTACCTGGAGTAGAAGTGCAAAACCATGGAAAACCAGTTGGACGATGGCTGAGGTGGGAATCGAACCCGCCTCTACTCACTTGACCTCGCGAGGCAGAGTGGACCCTGTTCCAGCCCTCGTGCCACTTTTCAAGTTGATCCTTGTTCAGTCCGGTGGTATTTGAATAAGTCAGCCCTCGGTTGGTAGATTTAATGGCACGTAAATGAACTCCTGCAGGACTACATTCCGGTGCCTCAGCGTGTCCAAAAACAGAAAATGTAGTTAGTGGTACGTAAAACAAATAATATTATTATTTATTTTTCAAATGTCGTGCCAGAGCCGAGTATCGTACCCGGGCCTCCGAGGGTGGTAGCTAATCACAGTAACAACTACACCACAGAGGTGGACACAACTCTCTTACCTACTCTCCTTTAATCAAATATTTCCTATCTTCATTCAACGGTACCCGGGAATTAAAAAAATGAGATAGCTTTCGCTTTTCCTGGTTCTAAGACGGCGCCATGGCTGTCTCTAACTGAATGATCTGTTAATTTGCAGATAATTATGTGGACTACCCACGTGATGTGCTAAACAAAATCGATGTTGGTATTGCTTACCTTACCCCCGTTTTCTTTTATTTTTGCCGTTGTTTTAACATCGCACCGTATCAGGTAAGTCTTACGGCGACGATGGGATGGGACAGGGCTAGGACTTGAAAAGCAAGTGACCGTAGTCTGAACTAAGGTGTGAATGTGGGGAAACACGGAAAACTATATTCAGCAATACCGACAGGCAGTGAGATTCGAACACACCATCTCCCTAATGCAATTGAACTGTTACACGGCCCGAACCACAGAGCGAACTCAGTCGGTCCTTTTGTTTGGTTTTGAATTGGTAACAAAAAAGTTTAGAACACACGCTCACTAGAAAGCAATTCACTTGTGTCTAAATTCTCTGTTCTTAAATTCATGGAAGTGGTGACTTCGAAAATAATGATTCCAAAGGAGAAACTTCACATCATCGTTGACAGCTACAAATTCCTACTAAAACATAAAGACGGCTGGTACAGATGATGCTGTGTAAAGAAAGCGTCTTGCAGTGTAATATGTACGTATAGCGAATCGGACTACAATGCTGACTAAAAGAAATAAAATTTAGAACATAGTTACAAGCGCGATGTGAAATTAAACCGAAAATAGTGCGTTATAATCTTGATGTATTGCTTCGTGAAAATCAGTGGAAGTGATACTTAGAGTAATTTCTGAGTACGAAGAAGAAAGGAAATATCTTCCTAACAATAAGACTAATTCAACAAGGAGTACCTATAGGCAGTTCAGCACTGGGCGAGTTGGCCGTGCGGTTAGTGGTGCGCAGGCAGGAGCTTGCATCCGGCAGATAGTAGGTTTGAACCCTACTGTACTGTCGGCAGCCCTGAAGATGGTTTTCCGTGGTTTCCAATTTTCACACCAGGCAAATGCCGGGGCTATACCTTGATTAAGGCCACGGCCGCTTCCTTCCAACTCCTAGCCCTTTCCTATCCCACCGTCGCCATACGACCTACCTGTGTCGGCACAACTTAAAGCAAATTGTAAAAAAAAAAAAAAGAAAAAAAGTTCAGCATAAGGAATGAAGTATTATCGCGTGTATCCAGGTGGAGAAATGTATACAGACTGTAAATAATGAATTATTCCGTTCTGGTATATAATTAAGTACTGAGACAAAATAAATAAAGATTAGGGGAACATTCATTTTAAACTTAATAGGGTTATTTAGCCTAAGAGTTATTAACACCTCTGAATTATTTCGTAGTCAGTCCTAACTCTGGTAAAGTGTAAAGTAAAATATTGCCGTGGCGCACTTCACGTATGTCAGTACCGAGCTCGAGAGCTTTAGTCGCTTAAGTGCGGCCAGTATCCAGTAATCGGGAGATAGTGGGTTCGAACCCCACTCTCGGCAGCCCGTGGGTTTCCATTTTCACACCAGGCAAATGCTGGGGCTGCACCTTAAAGCCACGGCCGCTTCATTCCCGTTCCTAGGCCATCCCTATCCCATCGTCGTCATAAGACGTATCTGTGTCAATGCGATGTAAAGCAAATAGCGTGTCAGTGACGTGGTTTATTCCATCAGCGCACTTTACAAATGTCGGCGACGCAGTTTACTGACTCTGGAATGGAAGAGTAGATCAGATAGCAAATGAGGAGACACTATATAAAGCTATTAAGAGGAGAATTATTTTGCAATATTTCATCAGGTGGAGAACTAGATTGATAGAGCTTAACTTGAGGCCGTGAATTATCTCTTCCCTCACATGCCAATTGAGTTAGAGACGGGATGAAAATGATCGGTGGCATCGAAGACTTCAATGATTAAAACAGATTGCAGTAGATGTAGGGTAAAAATGTTACATGCAGGTGAATAAGTTAATGTAGAAAAAAGACAAATACGAGCGTTTTCCAACCCATTTTGTTTCGGGAACCTTGAGGAACCCTGAATGCCCGGCTCATATGTTAACCTAGGAAAAAATACAAACTAATGTTGTAAAGTAGGCCAGTATAATTGCAGTTCGTTTATTTTCAATACCATTTTAAAACTGTATTACTTTAATATTCTTCATAGAAAAGTATCACATTTATAATTATTAATAGAAAGCGTATTACCGGGCGAGTTGGCCGCGCGGTTAAGGCCGCGCAGCTATTAGCTTACATCCGAGAGATAATGGGTTCGAATCCCACTGTCGGCAGCCCTTAAGATGGTTTTCCGTGGTTTCGCATTTTCATACCAGGCAAATGCTGGAGCTGTACGCTAATTAAGGCCACGGCTCGTTCCTTCCCACTCCTAGGCCTTTCCTATCCCATCGTCGTCATAAGACCTATCTGTGTCGGTGCGACGTAAAGCAAATTGAAAAAAAAGTATTTTTATATTCAATCTTGGAGACAATATTGATAGATAAACATGTGAAATCATCAGCGAAGTTCGTGTGCATTGTCCACCATAGAACGGATGAGTTATGACTGCTCTTAAAATATTTCATACCGGGCGAGTTGGCCGTGCGCGTAGAGGCGCGCGGCTGTGAGCTTGCATCCGGGAGATAGTAGGTTCGAATCCCACTATCGGCAGCCCTGAAGATGGTTTTCCGTGGTTTCCCATTTTCACACCAGGCAAATGCTGGGGCTGTACCTTAATTAAGGTCACGGCCGCTTCCTTCCAACTTCTAGGCCTTTCGTATCCCATCTTCGCCATAAGACCTATCTGTGTCGGTGCGACGTAAAGCCCCTAGCAAAAAAACAAAAAAATATTTCAGGCATTTTCGTGAAATCCCTAACGTGGCATCGCGGAACCCCAGCCGGGAATCGCTGGTACAGACTGACGACCGAAGAAGAAAGTGCTACCACGACATCACAGCCATCTTATTTCTATGTTTGGAACCCATTCGTCAAAATAATTTGTATCTGTTCACACCGCTAAGGACAGCGAATATACCACCTCTTTAATGTAGTACTAACTAATGCAGGTCAGAATCTGTAGCTTGCCTGTACCTGAACAGCACATATTTACCTGAGTTGGCGGTAAATAAACCCGGCTTACCCACCATGACGTAATGGACCTTGTTTACCTCTGCCTTATGTTGTACATGCCAGGCGCCACAAGCACACAGCTTACGTACTTAGCCTGAACTCAACACATCGAGCATCCGACTGTATTAATGCTCTCAATATTTAACTATGAAGACCGCACAGACAAAGTTAACCCTGTGAATTTTAAGGGCCTGTTTTTCCCTGCAGAGGGATAACTTACAATTTCCTCTCCCGCTTTTGAAGCTCGCTGCGTTTAGTCTTGCTCCATGGCGTCTGTACCACAGGTAACACTTTTTTTTTTTTTTACAACTTGCTACACGTCGCACCGACACAAATAGGACTTATGGCGACGATGGGATAGGAAAGAACTAGGAGTAGAAATGAAACGTCCGTGGCCTTAATTAAGGTACATATTGCGTCTCCGAAAACCGTAAAAGAGTAGTTAGTGGGACGTAAAACAAATATCATTAAAAAAAATATTAAGGTACAGCCCCAGCGTTTGCCTAGTGTGAAAATGGAAAAAAATGGAAAACCGTTTTTAGGACTGTCGACGGTAGGATTAGAACCCACCACCTCCCGAATGCAATCTCACAGCTACGCGACCCTAACCACACGGGAAACTCCCCGGGTGCCTTCATTTTTGTGGTTACATTTTGTTTATTGGATGTCTAGAATCTTGGTGGCCACTGGCAAGCATGGTCGTCGCATTATGTTCATTCTTTCTTAATACTCGAAGAATTTCCGGATGTTACTTTTATGCTTCATAGTGGATCTCGGAAACTTTGGATAGGAGGAAATGGGCGAATGTGGAGTAGACGAAGTGAGTGGACGGGGTAAAAGTGGAAGAAATGTTATGTTCAGGATGGACTCTCCGTATAGGCCATGAAAGCCTTTGTAGCGGTGGAAGGTAAAGGCTTCCACTATCCGTAACCTCGGCACTTGATGGGGTAGAGTGGTTAGCTCTACGCCCGGGATGGACTCCGTTGGAAAAAATATTTTTGCGGACGAATTTGACATGGATTAAAAAAGTGGACGTAATATCGATGGACGTAAAAGCGACCTGGAAGCAATTATTTCTACATTGCAATGGGAATTTAATACTCTGAGTACAGACGGTCAACGTACGTCAGCGATTTCAGATGCTCATTGATTACGTCATTTAGCCTACGTTTGTTGTTACGGGAATTGGATCGAGTGCAGGGGCAATGTTCATCCATTTGTCGCATGCACGCACTAAGCCAGGCTTATGTGACGAGTCAGCCTGAACCCCACTATTCCACAATGGCAAGTATAAGGTATCACGTCACATCATAGCGTGGAATGAAACAGCAGTTACAAATGAAGTGCCGACACAGGTTAAGCCACCAAGACCACGACTTGAGGGTTTTCATTATGATATTAAACCAACGACTAAACACCCATTATTGTTATTATCAACACGTCCGAATTCAAATCTGTGCTCAATATCTCTTATTAATTAATTATTTAATTAATGAAAATGTCTGAAATTGAACTATTATTAATCTATAGGGAGAGCAACTAAACTAATTCCTGGAAAATTTCAGGAGCAGACAAACCTCCCTGTCCCAGTAATACCAGAAACTTCAAATTTAAGACACAATGTATCATCATTTCCATGTTAACTTTCGTTGAGCTATGAACAAATATTTTTCCAGTTCTTTAATGTACAGTCTGTAGTAGTTTGTTTTCCTTTTTCCATACTACGAAATACTCCGATGTGAGAAATAACCCGTTGAGGAAATAGATAGCTTTACTCATGTATATACGGAAGTGATAAATTACGTCTAGAAAGAAAGTGTTACTAAGATATTAACTGTAAATTTGCTAAAGCAATTCTGGATAAATGAATGAAGAATTATTTAACAGGTTATTATTTAAAGACTGAAATTAGACATATAATCAAGATGTGAGGTTACCTGCAGCGATTCAGAAATTGAAAGGAGCGTTTTTAACTTTGGATAAAAGCGAGCAAGCCCCATGTCCTCCCGTTTTGCGCGTAATTCAAACCACAGAGACGTGACCTTTTATTTCACAAGTACATTGACCGTTATTTGAAATGTAGCCACCTTGGTGGTAAGCCACTCTACTCTCACCCTCCTGTATTTGAATCACGTACGAAGGCTATAAGCCAGAACAATCCCCAGCAACTGGTATCATAACCACTGAAAACATCTCTTCAAGGGTTTGCAAATTAGGAATTGAACATATACAATTGCTAAAAATTCCACCATCAATACACTATTTAATCAGATAAAAATATCACCTGATAGAAATTATTAGTATGTCCATATTTCATCCACCTCGACTCGATAGATGTATTTTTTATTTCATGTATTTTAATTTGGTGGTTCATTCCACAATTTTAATGGGTCATGGATTAGTTACCATGTGGATAATTTAATTCCCATTGTTTTCTTTTTAATAATCTAAATGTAATAATTGTTTAGTACTTATTTTATGTAGGTGAAGATGTCAATTATGTGGATGAAACCAGCACTAATAATTCATACCAGGTGATGCATTTTATCTAATTAAATAGTGTATTGAATTGGTCGATCCTTAACAACTTTAATGTTTAGTGACGTCAATACGGAACCAATATAAAATTTTTAGTTGCAAACAGGAAATGTCCACAGTGTCCCGTTGTTCGAGGTATTTATTGTATTACCCTGTCCGACTCGTAGGCTGAATGGTCAGCGTACTGGCCTTCAGTTCAGAGGGTTCCAGGTTTGATTCCCGGCCGGGTCAGGGATTTTAACCTTCATTGGTTAATTCAAATCGCCTGGGGGCTGGATTTTTGTGCTGTCCCCAACATCCCTGCAACTCACACACCACACATAACACTATCCTCCACCACAATAACACGCAGTTATCTACACATGGCAGATGCCGCCCACCCTCATCGGAGGGTCTGCCTTACAAGGGCTGTACTCGTCTAGAAATGGTCACAAGAAATTATTATTATTTTATTATCCGCCAATATAAGATCGCAAAGGTCTCAAATTCGTTCTCAGCAATGTTCAAACCACGCCGTAAGTTGCTAGGTGGAATGTACAAAAATATACTCCACTAACCATAAGCCAAAAACTGTGAAATCCGAGAAACTGTAACGTGGCAATATTTAGCCCGGGATTCAAACCACTGTCCTTTTCTTGAGCGACAAATAACCGAGTTATCACGTCCAGAATATATACTTTTAATTCGTAACACAATCGAATTCACCATCAGATATCGTTACCTTCAACTTTACTTATACATCTAACAGTTGCAAACTTCTCAAGAAGTTTAATGTGGTTTCGACTTCGCAAGTGAAGTTTGTGATGTGGAATATATGTTGAATGCAACCAATGCCCGCTGTTACTGACAGTGAGATACAGTACTTCAGAGGAAAACATAAATAACATGGAAATTGCATAAACAAGGCTACTTTTTACCAACATGTATGTGATAGTCCCCCATTTTAGACAATATTTTGATTATTACTTACTCCCAAAAATAAATCAGTATACTACTAATGATTAATTTATAAAAAAGAGTGTTGTAGAACATGATAAAGTTTACCGCATCAACAGTGTCAAATACTAACAATGAATAGAATGAAGAGTGATTGTTAAAATTGATTGTAGAAATGAGTACGTATAATTTGAAGTGTCCCCGTGATAACTAATATGAAATGCAGTAGAGACAATACGCGACACTTCCGGATTTAGCCTTGTTAAAATGAGAGACAAGTCGAAAGTGGCGCTCCTCGTGGCTTGACGTGAAGATTCGCGCTAAATTCAAAAAATCAATGGAAATGTATATACGGAAATGATAAATTACGTCTAGAAAGAAAGTGTTACTAAGATATTAACTGTAAATTTGCTAAATCAATTCTGGATAAATGAATGAACAATTATTTAACAGGTTATTATTTAAAGACTGAAATTAGACATATAATCAAGATGTGAAATGGACTGCTGTAAAAGGTCTTGATCTTTCATTTATGCGTTACTTTTTTAGCTTTAAAATTCCTGCCTGAATGTTCACGGCTAGATTTTTCTTTTTTCTCATTTAAAAGCATTGTATCATATTAATACACTTGTCAACAAAAATATCGGCACATTCCTTACACACATGACTCAATGAATTTACATTTAAGAGCTGGACAATTTTCCTTTCAACTTGAAGCCTACTAACAGAAAGAAAATCTATAAATTTAGCCTCAAATCATTCAAACTTGCCCTATAAGCAATACTTGCCATAATGCCATTGCATTAGGGTAAAGAAAATTTGCATCATCATATTGTTTCAACAAAATACGTACATTTTTTAAATCACCCATATTTTCTTCAGTGCTTGACAACGCATTACGGCATTCCAAATGGGGTAACTTGGAACACAACCAGCCACACTCATAAATATGGGTCGAGCAAGTCAGAAGATTATGAAGTACTATAAAAGTATCTTTGTCAGTGGAAAAATATATATGCAAACACAATATTACTTAACATTTTCTTGTCACGAGGGAAATGGAAGAAAGACCGCGCATTCTTCTCTACTTCATAGTTACTGCAGCCAAACACAGCTCATACCTTGCCCCTCATGTTGAGAGGAGATAGCAAGGAATGACACACGCTACTATTTAATTATGCCAACTCACTGAAAACGCATAAATAACACCAAAAACTTCACACAAAAATACACGTGCTCCTATGTCAGAATCAGTAGTTCTCAGGTCAGTCCGCTAGAGAGAGCTCCAATAGCTGTCCCTCGATAACTCGCAGAGTGTCGCGTATTGTCTCTACTGTATTTGCTAATATTGAAAGGACGATAGCGTATTGAAACAGGAAGTGAGTTCTCTCTCGTAGTTAATAGGTGGTGGTGGCAGACTGCGCTAGTGTAGCTATGGGTGAACAGCTCTGCTCGCGTTAATAAAATATGCGGGCGCGGCACTATAAAAAACGTACACGAAATACATTCTCTAAGACTTCTAGTTGCCAGAATGACCTTTCAATTATTCCCTTTCATGTGTCATGTGTGTACAGTCCAGGAATATTTGAATAGAGGAAGCTGGTAAACACACTAGTTTAATGGTTTAATGTTATCCTCTGAAAAGACTTGAACATCAGTAATTCTGAAATGACTTACAAAGTATCGAGGTATAGTTGAAACTATTATGCATTTCACATTATCTAAGACATATACAAAAAGTTTTAACTCACCCTCGAAAGCATTAGTTGTCCGAAACCTGGAGAACTTCCGGGACGATTTCGCTGATTTGGACGATAGCAGCTCTTTCCTTATTTCCTTCGTACGGATTTGTTACAATGACTTCCATCATACGTAAAACCAATTACTTTCACCCCAGCTTGTTCCAGTTTAATTATGACCTGAAGTATTATTTTTGACAATAGTTCTCCAGGAGTTGCATTCTTGTTAGCATACACTGCTACAGGGTGGATCCAGCTGTGCAACAAAGGGACAAGGACGTTCTTTTTTGTCGTAGGGATTTTCATCTCCTAAATCAATAAATCCGTCAACTGTCAGTGTAGTTGTATTAAATTCAATGTCTGCTCTCAATTTCACTTAATCAAAAATCACCATGCCTATTCGCTTGTTTTCGTTAAATAAAAATCTTTAATTGCATTTACGGCATGCATGTATTTTCTTGGGATCGATCTAGCCCACTGAGAGAAATGCTCCTCATTTTCAGGTGGAGAGAAGAAATGTTTACCTTCACCTGACCTGTAAGCAGATCGACACCCCGGCACAAAGCACAACGGTATTTTCACACTCACTGTATTCCAAAATATAGTTATTAAACATAAGAAATCACTCCCGCTACAAATTAAAACGCGTGCACACAGTATAAACAATGCCATTTATTCACCCAAAGCGATCGTTGCGCTGCAGTGGCAAATCTCCACACTGTAGCCAGTAGTTTCTCCATTGCTGTAATGGGAAGCGAGTCGAACTGCTCTCACTTCCTCTTTCTATTCGCTATGATAGAACTATTGCTATTAGGAGCCCCAGATTTTCACATACCATTTTTAGTTCCTCTGGCCCTAGTTAACAATTCAACAATTTTAACGCTAGAAATTTCGCAAGAGTTTTTGAAATATTCTATTATTGGTTCTTAGATAGCTTTCTTTTCTTGTTCTACTTCCTTAGGCTTGATGGAGTCCACTTCGAATAATAGTTACATCCAAGATCACAGCGCTATCTTTCATGCAGTCGATGGGGATTATGTTGATCCATCTTCTGTTCCCTCCTGTGGCGATACATGGAACATCTTCATACACTTACAGGCCTTGTTGGGAAGCGGCAGATGCGAACTTTGTCCGGAGTTTGGGACGTCTGGTGTTTCTAAGGAGCTCTCCTCTTGAAAAAGAACCAAGAACGTGTGCAAGGGTTTGGTTTCAGTCTTGGCTTCGTCGTGGAACGAATGACATACTGTAGCTTCAGGGCTTCCATCCATTCAGATCTCGATATACCATTTAAGGTCTCAGATCCAGCGGTTCGATCGTGTAGGTTCTTGGTAAAGTATAGCTTCCTTTCCCGTGAATACTCAGTTCATACCAGTTATCATAGTCATGATTTCATAACAGTCCTCTTAATTACTAGCTATTTTGGGTACATTTCTCCGTTTCGTTGGTCAGACAACTCCTTTGCCCCGCCTAAAGATCACATTTTTCCGCAATATATCCATTTCCTGACTTTCGTAGAATGTGGCATACATTTAGATGTTGTAACACTTCCTCCCATTCAGCTGTACAAAAGCCTACCTTTTACAGTTTCCTAGGAGAGCACAGTACGCAAGTCTGGTGTATGAGTAGGGAGGTGGAGATTTTCCTTAACGGTGCTTATAATTCATTCATCGATATTCTGAAGGACTGTCTGTAGAATCTTTATCAAGCTAGAGTTCTGCGCAACGGAAAGGTAAGTGTTGTCCAGATGCACTACTTAAAATGTAAGAACTGGTGATCTGTTTCTAGAAGATCAAGTTTATGTTTTAAGACAATACGTTGTGTTTGTCTATACTGAATGCATCGTTAAAATCGATGACTATGTAAGAGATCTTCTAGTTCTATCTATACTACGAATTACGAAGCTGTCACTGCCAATCGAAGGTGAACTATGGATAGTTCCTTTCACATTATTGATGACTAATGATTTTGATGGGTTGAGCTGCAGCCCTATTTCATTAATAATTCAACAGCTGTACTTGTTAATACTGCAGCGTGCTCTTGGTTGCTGCCGACAATGACTGCATTGTCAGAAAAACCAATGCGTGTTAATTCCAAAAGACGAGCTGATATCTGTACTTTGAGGATACTGTTCCTTCAGACAGGTCTTCTAAAATGAAACCTGCTACCATGTTGTTTAAAGCAAGTGAGAGGAGTGTCCCATGCATCAATCCACAGCACCCCAAAGTTAATTTTGGCTGGGTTTGTCCTCTGTCCATTAGCCTCGATAACTGTCGAACTTTCTTTCTGTAATACTAATTGCAGTATGACATATCAGTTTTGGCGGTAAGCTTCTAGACTGTTGTTTTCTATGTGCCTGTGTCCAATTGAATCAAAAGTCCTGGAAACACCTAGAAAAATACTGTAACATTATCCTAGTATTGTTTAGCAAGACAGCTACATTAGCGTAAGTTCCTGAAACAGAAGAAAATCCAAGTTGATTTTTATTGAAAATGTAATCCCGGAATTTTATTCAAAATCCTATATACTGGCCTCCATTTCCACGATGCGGAGGTTTCCGGCTTATTCAAGGCATTTTTACATATAAAATAACACCGTTCTGATAATTATTTCCGTATTTACAGGTTGTCTACTTATACAGGGCCCGTGATATATAGGTTTAACTGTGCAAAAGAGAAATAATTACGGTAGATGTGAAACAACTCCCTCACGATTATTAAATAACCCTAGTAACTAAGCCAAGGATATTCTTGCTTCCTTTGTTACAGCAGCACGTGAAACACCTGGTCGCTTGTGAAATTGTGATTTATACACTAGCGGGCGTGTTTTGTGCTTTTGTGAGGGTTTCATGAATGGAAACTCTTCTCTAAAATGTACGCCCACCACCGTTGAAATATTTGACGGAGACAGGTGATTGGGAATTCAGGGTGGAATTCTAATTAGCAAACACGTTTTGGAGAAGTGGTAAGAACAATAATCACAGAGTATATGTTCCCACTCAGTTTGAATGTTTTGTACTTGGAAAAAAAATCTGTGATTTAAATTCTGTACATTGTTCAGTTTTGCACGCAGAGACTATGAGGCAGCTATTTGCAAAATACGTACATAGGTAATGCAATGTTTTACTTTTTTTTGCCTGAGTAACATTTTTCAGTCTTAGTAAATTAAATGTCACATGAAGTGACTACTGAAGATGTTGTAACCATAGTTTACTACAAAATCGATTCGCATATGTATGATTACATTTTCATCGACCCTTTACTAATCGTTTTATGTATAGCTGGAACTTCGAAATATCTGAATACTGGTTTAATGTCTTGTATTATGAGATTTCGTTTTATGAGTAGATTTGGCTGTTAGAGAACCCATCTCCAAATCCCTGTTCAGTTTAAGAATACGGGCGCTGTATCATACATTCTGTTAATACGAAAACACAAACTCCGAAATATGGCATTTATATTTCTCCATACTGTCCTGAAGTGACAGTAATAGAATTGCTATTATAATTCGATTAATCAGTCCCTTGGGAGATGTTTGTTATTCATGACATTTTACACAGTATTGACTGTTGTTGATGTTTGTTGTTTAAAGGGGCCTAACAGCTGGGTCATCGGTCCCTAATGGTACGAGCTGCAACGAAATGAACAATAATTTAAAATTCAAAATGTATCCACTGACTAAAATCTAAAATGAATGATGATAAAATATGACCATGAATCCAAAACAATCAGTGGATCCAATTCAGAATGTCTCATATTCTTAGATGATGCTTGTTGTCCAAAGGTCACCGGTCGCTCAAAATTGTACTAAAAGAAATGGCGTATGGCTTTTAGTGTCGGAGTGTCCGAGGACAAGTTCGGCTCGCCAGATTAAGGTCTTTTGATTTGACTCCCGTAGGTGACCTGCGTGTAGTGATGAGGATGCAGTGATGATGAAGGCGACACATAAACCCAGTCCCTGTGCCAGGGGAGTTAACCAAGTATGGTTAAAAATCCCGACCCTGCCGGGAATCGAACACGGGACCCCTGTGACCGAAGGCCAGCACGCGAACCATTTAGCCATGGATCCGGACATAATTGTAATAATCGCTGATAAAGTAGAAGCACGGTGTTCCTCCTATAGTGATAACAATCACAGGTAACGTAGACTCATGGTGTTCCTCGCATGGTGGTACTAATCAAAGGTAATGTAGACCCATGGTATGTCACACATAATGACACCACTCACAGGTAACACAGACTCATGGTGTTCCTCACTTAGTGGGACTAATCACGGATGCCGGTATTCCTCAAGTAGTGGAACTCATCACAGGCTACGTAGTGGTACTTATCATAGGCAATGCAGACCTACGGTGTATAACACATTATGGTACCATCCACAGGTAACAAAGATCCATGGTGTTCCTAATATAGTGGTACTACTCATAGGTAACGGAGATTCTTTCTGAATACAGGGGAACCAACGCAATTCTGCACGGCGTGCGGCGGGTCCCACTGCACGAACGCCAGTCCGTGATGCCGCGCGCCCGCTCCACCACCTCGGTGGAATGCACATGATGGTACCAATCACTGGCAACGCCTAGACACATGGTGTTCCTCACATAATGGTACTAATCGCAAGTAACGTCGACCCATGGTGCTCCACAATTAATCGTGCTAGTCACAAGTAATCTCATGGTTCCATTTTCATCATCCCTTGGGCGCTCCTTTTAGTCGCCCCTTACGACAGGCAGGAGATATCGTGGATGTATTATTCGTCTGCGTCCCCTACCCACAGGGGGTTACACAGTATGAGATATATAATTGGGGGCAATAAGGATAACCCCGCGAAGTGCAGTACTGGGAAAAAGAACAGGCTAATAAGTTGTCCACGGTCATCCTACAATCAAAGCGCTATACTGTATATCTACAGATATTAGTAAACTCAGCGTCCAGTAAGAAAGAGAATGACAAATCCATAGTAGTAGTACCATGACCGAACTTTATTCATAATTTTGGCTATCATTAATAAGCATTACAAGTGAAAGAACAAAAGGCTGCAAATTTCCAAGAAAATGGCATGGCTCTTAGGTGCAATACTAGCCGAAAGGAGCAGGCAGTAAACATTTCGATTCAATTTAATCAGCGAGTAATACAAAGGAACGGAAAGAAAAAACAACAACCCATCAACAAACTTGTTCAATTCGATACAATCGCATGCAACGAATTCCAAGACTGAAGTGACTGAGACAAAAAGTTAAGTCAACAGAAATGCGCATCTGCCGAATCCCACTGCCTTCTCTCCTTCTCTATACACCTCGCCCAGCGGTAAGACATCGTTTCTTTATGTTTTATGTAAAAAAAAAAAGAAAACTCACACAAGACATTTACTAGAGCCTTAGTAATAAACATAATTTTGATTAGGCTAATATTAATGGAGCCGGCCCCGTGGTGTAGAAGTAGCGTGCCTGCCTCTTACCCGGAGGCCTTGGGTTCGATTGCGGGCCAGGTCAGGGATTTTTACCTGGACCTGAGGGCTGGTTCGAGGTCTACTCAGCCTACGTGATTAGAATTGAGGAGCTATCTGACGGTGAGATAGCGGCCCCGGTCTCGAAAGCCAAGAATAACGGCTGAGAGGATTCGTCGTGTTGACCACACGACAACTCGCAATCTGCAGGCCTTAGGGCCGAGCAGCAGTCGCTTGGTAGGCCAAGGCCCTTCAAGGGCTGTAGTGCCATGGGGTTTGGTTTGGTTTTAATATTAATGGAGATTTTGGTGATTTTCTTGTTGTCTTTTTTCCTGCCAATCCCACTTCCTAACGAGCAATCAAGATCTTGAACACTCTCATCCTTAAATACTTTCGCGAAATTCCATCCTGCAGTTTTCCCCATGATGCTGTAAAAGGCAAACAGACAAAAATTATACTGAACCTGATATTAGCTAATTGAATTGCCCAATAAAAAGACCAAATATCAGGTTAACATTCTATATATACAGACAGAAAGACGATTTTATACAGATAGATCAATGCAGAGGAAAATAAATTAAATTTCAACCGTATGAGATCAAACCGTATGAACTAGTTCTTTTATTGCTAAGCGTTATGTTTTATTTGTACTGTTGGTGCCTTTTTATTGGTATTTGTGTTTTCTATTAGAAGGTTACTTGGCACTTTTTATTGGATTTCTGTCTGCATGTCAATGCTCACAAAGGGCAGCAACTGTATTCCTCTTGCCGTTCACCTATTCCTTTCCGAGTACTGTGCAATTAGTCCAAATCACATATTATAATAGAAAGTCCGCCTGGTGGTCATAATCGTCAAGGCGCTGAAGTCTAAACGGTCTGACACCGAGGTTAGCCGGTTCGAGTCCCGTTGTTCGAAACATTTTCACCATCAGAATGTTGGCCGGCAGGGTAGGGGATGTGGCGGTATGCAATTTCTAATCACTAGATTGCGTGCCAAAAGCCAGGATTAAATTCCAGACCACTCCGCAGTGCTCAAATGGAGTGAGGGCATATGACGCTGTTGATGGTGATTCGTCCGTCGGCTGGAGACGTTAAGCTTTGAGCAGACCCCTTGGTGCTATTCGACAGGAGTAGGCTATGTGCCGGCACCCGGTTTCACCCTCTCCCTACTATCATATATCACGTCGTTCATTTCATCTCGTTAACTCGTCTGATGAGGCTGACGTCAGGAAGGGCATCCGGTCATAAAACCCGCCACGACAGATTCACCTCACCTCATAATCGACTCCGTAGGGAAACGGGACAAGGGTTGGACAAACAACAACAACAACAACAACAACAACAACAACAACAACAACAACAACAGCAACAACAACAACAAGAACAACAACAACATATTATAATAAACGTAGGATCTATTGGTTTTTAAGTCCCATTACTTACTTTTAAACTTTTGGAACGGAACATAGCCCTGAGGTTCACTCAGCCTACATCAATATTGAATACCAAAGTAATTCCTGGGGCAACATGCGGCCGGGCATAGAGCTAACCATTCTGTCCCTCTTAGTGCTGAGGTTACGAATAGTGGAAGCCTTCATCTTCCATTACTTAAAGGGCTTTCATATTCTGTACGGGTATGGTTTTACTTTTAACCTACTTTTAAGGATTCCGGAGATGTTCTGAATAATTTTACGTGTCAATAAATCTACCGACAGAAGGCTGGCGTATTTGAGCAAATTCAAATACCATCGGACTGTGCCGGGATCAAATCCACCGGAGCCACTCAACCCATCCTCTCAGTGCCCATCCTGACACAAAAGGTGATCAGTTCAAAATGAATAATTTCTTGAGAGCAAGCTCGGCTGTAAAGGGGAGCTTAGTATCGTATAGAGATTTCTTGCCCTGTTAACACACGGAGTTTTACCCATAGTTCCATGCTCTTAGGAGTCAAAATATTAACATTAGTCGCAGATTCCCTGAAACTCTGCTACTCACTTATATAACATAATACAAGAAGTAAAGCTTGCCACGTCCGGGTCATAGGCTACACAAATATGCACCTCCAAATAGTTAATTATTTGGTCAGTATTTCGTTATTACTGGTTCGTAATATACACGTAAGTGGACCCTAGTCGCGTTACGGCTATCAAGTGATGCTACCTAGACTTTGAACTTCAGCTTCCTATATTATACCCGGTGTTGACACCATTAGTTCAGGTATTCGGTACCTTGGTATCAAGTGTTGATGGTACTGTTCTAATTGAGTTACACCAACAGTTAGTGAGGACGTGTGAATGCCCTCGACGCAAGGAACACGTGCCTCTTTGATCACTGGCGAATGGAAATGTTTTACATACACTACCGTACAGTGACACTGCACAGTTCTACAGTACGGTACATCTCAAGGACACTTAGAATTGACGTGTACAGCTCAGATCACTGGGTTACATATCGAGACCACCAAACAGAAATTTTTGTGTGCTGTCAAAATACTGTTTCAATTTATTTTTATGTCCGGTTCCATGGCTGAATGATTAGCGTGCTGACCTTTGGTCCAGAGGGTCCCGGGTTCGATACACGGCCGGGTCGGAGATTTTAATCTTAAATGGTTAATTCCCTTGGCTCGGGGACTGGGTATTTGTGCTGTCCCCCAGCATCCCAGCAATTCACACACCACACATAACACTATCCTCCACCACAATAACACGCAGTTACCTACAAAAGGCAGATGCCACCCACCCTCATCGGAGGGTCTGCCTTACAAGGGCTGCACTCGGCTAGACATAGCCACACGAAATTAAATTCAATTCATTTTTATTATTATAACGGTTTACAGCAAGGGTAGCCAAACAGATGATCGTGATCGACCTGCATATAGCACTGTATTTAAAAAAATTAGAAGAATGCTGTCTGAAAATGATTTGTGGTCTTTTCCACATGAAGACAAATAGCCATCTTTGAGATCGGCCGTTACTC
Source organism: Anabrus simplex (assembly GCF_040414725.1). NCBI lineage: Eukaryota > Metazoa > Arthropoda > Insecta > Orthoptera > Tettigoniidae > Anabrus > Anabrus simplex. The sequence goes on along the minus strand of NC_090265.1, from coordinate 909,413,141 downwards.
GTATCTCTGCATTTTCAGCTTCTATTTCCTTGGCAAAGCGGACTATCTTCAAGTAAACACAATTAACTCAAAATAGGCCTATAGAACGTGTTTGATCAATGAACATGTAAAGTTTTGCTTTCATTTGTGCTCTACCAACCACAGAACCTCTTTCTCTCAGTGTTCGGAAGAAATACAGTTCCATGCTTCAATTTAAAGGAGAAGACCAGTGAGTAGAATACTTTTCATAATCAGAATTATTTTAAAAATAATATTGGTTAACGTCCCAGTAACTACTTTACCGGGCGAGTTGTCCGTGCGATTAGGGGTGAGCTGCTTTGAGCTTGCATCCGGGAGATAGTGGATTCTAGCCCCACTGTCGCCAGCCCTGAATATGGTTTTCCGTGGTTTCCCATTTTCACACCAAGAAAATGCTGGGGCTGTACCTTAATGAAGGACATAGCAGCCTCCTTCCTACTCCTAGCTATTTCCTCTCCCATCGTCACCATAAGACCTATCTGTGTCGGTGCGACGTAAGGCCACTAGCAAAAAAAAAATCGGGGAAGCCGAGATGCCTGAATTTTGTCCCGCAGGAGTTATTTTACATGCCGGTAAATCTACTGACATGGGGTCGACGAATTTGAGCACCTCCAAATAACACGCGACTGAACTAAGATCGAACATGCCAACATGAGCTCAGAAAGGCAGCGCCTTACCCGTCTGAGCCACTCAGCCCGGCTGAAGGTATTTTAGCTTATCTAACGGTATACTGTCAGTCATATTAGAAGATAAAAATTCGCAACGGTAAATAAATATAAGGTATATATATTCGTCTTTCTGCCTGTACGTTTTGAACATCACCCTGCCACTCTTAGATTTTTACACCGAATAGGACAAATAATGGCCTATGTCGGGTTCAGTGTAACTTTTGTTTGTTTGTTTGTTTGTTTGTTTGTTTGTTTGTTTGTTTGTTTGTTTGTTTGTTTGTTTGTTTGTTTGTTGTAGCCTCACTGGAAGAGGATAGGTGAGTTTTCATGGAACTTGGTGTGTTTAAGTTTATATTAAAGGCGAGTGGGATTTTGGGTCTAAGTTATTCAAAACTTATTCAGAGTGGGCCTAAGAAATAAAACCTGACGTATCTCGTTTGCGGTTGGTTTTAAAGAAAAATTGCTCATGACAAAACTGATTTGTTTATACTTTTTTCCATACAATTAAAGTAAAATAAATATCAGTAGGAGTAGTCTCAATGTTTAAGTGTAAGAGCCGATAGATGATTTTATGGAGAGTTGCTTTGAAGATCATAACCAGTACTGTTTTAAATGATTTGTACATCTGTCTGAACTATTGAAATAAATATGTCTTAGGGCTGGAAGTCATCTAAAAATATGAGTCACTAAATTAGCGATACAAAATATGTGACACGATGTTACGTGCAGGCTTTGATGTTAAGTGCTGATGGATGGTCATGGCTGTGAGACATCATCGAGGAGGGGCTTAAGAGTGCAAATGTTTAATGTGACCTTGCAAGTTGTGATATGAAATACTGACGGATGACTATGACTACACTTGTCCACTCCAAATGCTATACACAATGAGTGGCCAAAAGTCACGAGAAGACACTGATGTTAATAACGAGTTGCTCCTCCGTGAGCCCTCAAATCGGCAGCATTATGGTGAGGCATCGACTCTACAAGGTGTTGGAATCATTACGGAGGGATATGGACCCACGCATCTTGCACTGCTTCCCACAATTGGTCTTGTGATGTTGGTGCGGGGTTCATGGAAGGTACACCGGCATCGACAGCATCCCATGAATGGTCGATTGGATTAAATCGGGGGATATGGAGGGTCAATCCCTGGCCGTAACTTCACTCTAGTACACCTCCAACCACCTGCGTGCCACTACAGAGCGGTGACATGGCGCATTGTTCTGTTGAAATATGGTATCTCTATCAGGGTACTCTAGGGACAGAAAGGGATGCAGATGGTCTGAAGGAATGCCCACATAACGTGCACCTGTCAGCACTCCCTGCAGCCGGACAATGGGGCCTAATAGCGACCATGAGAATGCCGCCCAGACCAGAACTGAGCCACCTCCCGCCTGGACTCAACCTTGTTGACACGCAGGATCCATAGCTTCATGGGGCATACGCCACACTCTCACGCGCCCATCAGCTCGATAGAACTAGAACCGGGATTCATCGGACCATACCACATGCCACCACTGTCCCATGGTCCACTGCCCATGTTCGCTGGCCCATGCACGTCGTTGAGCTCTGTGTCGTGGTTTCAGCAAAGGGACACGAGTTGGTCGTCGGCTGGTGAAGCCTATGCGGTGCAGTTGCCTCCTTACAGTCCTGGTAGAAATGGGTTCCTGACTCCCAACATTCACCTGGGCGGTGATCTGACTCACAGTAGCCCATCGAGCACCCAGTATGGTTCTGTGGAGGCTACGTGATGTCCATTCCTTAAACACCTGTAGTCTTCCCCTGCGGTGGTTTCTGGGGGTGGTAACTTTCTCTTTGCGATGTTGAAGATCCACCCTCGACACTGTAGACAGCGGAAACCGAATTCGCGTGTAATCAACCCAATGTTGTGACCCATGCGCCGTGCGCCGATGATCATCCAATGTCAAAGTCGGTTAACTCGCGACGTATTGCCATCTTCACGACACTGGTGTCTGTGACAGACTGCTCAGCTACGCCGCAGCTAGCCGCAACGCTCAGGGGTCATACGCGGCACATTTTCTAATTGGACATCCTTTCCCGTGACTTTTGGCCACTCAGTATACCTGTCTCCCGAAAACGATTCGTGAGATGAAAATAAATGAATTGAAAGGCATGTTCGTGGTATTTTGATTTTCTCACTCCCTGACAAGTTACGACTTGTGCATGGTGGCGTTACCTTGGTAAAACTTGAAAATACGCTGTATACCCAGTTGTTCCGCAGAATGTCACAAATTGTTTTTGAGGATAGCCAAATAGCCCTCTCTTGTCAAAATATATTCAATGAAACTCAGTGCACCAACTCCGTTCGATGCAACACATCCCCACGCCATTGCACTTCCTTCACCATATTTTACCGTTGCTCGTAACGTTTCCACCGCACCAATTGCTTTCCATCGGACCCGAAGACGTTGAACTTCGACTCATCAACAAATATCACACCCTCCCACCAAGCAATGGGTCTGCTTACATAGGTTTATGCAAACTCTAGCCGCTTCTTTTTATTTACCGCACTAATGAATGGTTTACTCCTAGCTCTTCTCCCAAAGAACACCTTCATTCGCAGTGCTCTTCGCACGGTTTCAGTACCCACTTTCTTTCCACACTCCTCTAAAACAGCTGTTGCCAGTTTCGGAGCACTAATTTTTGGATTTCGTTTCATATTCCGAAGCACAAACCGCTCCTCTCGATCTGTCAGCCTTCTTGGTCTACCTGTCTGGGGAACTGAATCAATTCTGTCTTCATTTTTGAATCGTCTAATTATATCTCCAACATTTATTCTACGATATCTGCGATATCTTTCTATGCGATTTACCTAGAGCATGATGTAATATCACGAGCTGGCGTTCTTCAAACGTGGTATTGTGTTGTCTTTTGCACCCCATTAGATACCAGTCCACAACACTGCAGCAAATGACTTCGGCACGATGTGTCTTGCGGCATCGCACTACTGAACTGAACGTTTTGCAGCGCTAGCTGCCCTGTCTCTGTCAATGAACACAAGGGCAATCCCGGCCTTTCCAGGTGACCGAATATATTTGAAGCGTGTCATTTCACTCATGTGCGCAACGTCCTTTCTTTTACAACAAACTGTACATCAATGCTCCGTGATTCCTCTTCGGCATAAGCAACCACATTTATTTCCATTACACATTTGGTTTCACATTCTGCTCATGGTTGCGTTATTGTTATCACTTTTTCGCGGATTTTATCAGTGGCTGAATATTTAAGGGAATGACCGTAGGTGAAAAGTGATTTGTTGCCTCACTGTAAAGCATTTTCCTGGTGTAAATATGGGAAACAACGGAAAATCCTTTTCACGGGTGTCGATAGTGGGATGGGTTTCGAACTCACCATCTCCCGAACGCAAAGTAATTGCTACACGACCCGAACTGCGCAGCCTACTCACTCGCTTATAAATGTGGTGGCAGAGTTTAAGCTGCTTTACCAATGGAGAAGAAAACATTACAAAGCACGCAAAGAAAGTATCTCTATCGGTTCCGGAAACATGTATGTATGTGTATGTTGGGTTGTCAGCCCGAAGGCTGGTTTGATCCTCTGCAGCTCCGCCAACACCTGATAAAAGGCCTAGGCGTCACTGAAGAGGCGTACTAGGGAAATGAGGAGTGAGGTAGTTTCCCGTTGCTTTCCTCACCAAGCCAGCCGTTGCTATTACATATCAGTCTGCCAAGCCCACTGAAATGCATGCACCAACCAACCCTATGAGCGATATTTTCACACCATTCATAAAAGGGACTGGCTTCATAAGGAATGGTATTACTAGCATCACTCATACCTCAGTCACTTTCATATTGTCAAAGCCAAGGGTGAGACTGAGACAGGTCAATGAAAGTAACAAATTTGATATAGCCCATACCAGAAGACATAGTGCACTGTAAACACTACATCTCGCCAGCAAAGGCATTCCGGAAACATAATAAATAATAATGTTATTGGCTTTACGTCTCGCTAACTACAGTTTTACGGTTTTCGGAGACGCCGAAGTGCCGGAATTTAGTCCTGTGCGAGTTCTTTTACGTTCCAGTAAATCTACCAAAACGAGGCTGACGAATTTGAACACCTTCGAATACCACCGGACTGAGCTAGGATCGAACCTGTCGAGTTGGGGTCAGAAGGCCAGCGCCAAAACTGTCTGAACCACTCAGATGGTTTGAACAACACTTCTGGAACCAATACACGAGACGAATAGACGAACCCACATACAAAATTACAATAAATACAAAACGACTGTAGGTTCGTAAATAATCTCTTAAAAGCTGCAGTAATGTGTACCATGGGTACGATAAACTAATTCCGTGATAGATACATCAAAAGCTAAATAAAGAGCGCAACTCCACACATTTCCCTGTTTGTTATAAATACAACAGGCTCAGGAGAAGAACGCACCTTAGTAATTAAAAATAAGAGGTAGAGTGCAAGGTTGTTCTCAACTGCACCATGCTTCTCCATTCTACCACAAACTCTTTGTCATTTTGAAGCTCTCTGATAACAGTGGAGACATTTGCTATTTTAAGAAGCCAGCCAACCACATTCGACACCCAACATACAGCGCCTATCGACACATCATAGGCACAGCATTGAGCGTGCGTCTGAGGTTTGACTGTGGGCTATACTGGCTGCTGGCCGTCAGTACATCGACTGTTTTAATATACAGAATCAATATGAAATAATTCCGGATATTTAAGTAGGTGACTGGTAATTCAGTTCCCTTTAGAAAGTATAAGTATCTCCCGGCAAATTGCCTCGATGGAACAGCGATAGTGCTTCTGATTCATGATCCCAAATTTGCGAGTCGATCCTGAGTGAGATAGCCAACTTTCAAAGGACGACCAAAAGTCTTGACATTCCATATCAATGGTAGCCGACTGCTAAATATCTCTCGTGATGCATCCAGTGTCACCAAACAAATTAAAATAATTCAGCCATTAATCCAGCAAAAATATATTTTCGTTGCCCACGAGCAGTACAACTTGAATATTAATTAACAGGCAGGTCATCTGGATGGCACCACTTCAGAAGGCCTACAACTAGGCACGGTAGCTGAAGCCATAGATTATTATTATTATTATTATTATTATTATTATTATTATTATTATTATTATTATTATTATTATTATTATTATTATCCGAAAACCGTACAAAGTCGTAACGTCAGGAGGACAAAGACCAACTAAACTTATATGTGTGACCCAAAAGTCAGTGAACATTTGACGAGGCAATACTTCGCGAAATATTGGAGGTGGAGAGGTAATAATTGACACACACGATTGACATGACATGTGGTTCTATTGATACCAAAATAAAGTAAATACAGCTTCACTAACAGTGCCTTTTCTGGTAACGTCAACATGCCGCGATTGCAGGAGCATCTAACGCCCTCTTTCACGACAGCTCCTTTTATACCGAACATGGGTCTCATGCAGCATCACTGACGTGTTGCTGTCCAGCGCCGTCTGTTGGCTTGTTTGTGCACTCGTTGCTGGTGTCAATAATACCCTACGCCATGTCAATCATGTGTGGCCATTTGTACCTGACGTGTTGCTGTCCAGCGCCATCTGTCGGTCATTTTCAGTACTGTCAGCAGCCCTCAAAATGATTTTCCATGGTTTCCCATTTTCACACTAGGCAAATGCTTCGGCTATACCTTAATTAAGGCCAAGGCTGCTTCCTTCCCGCTCCTAGCCGTTTCCCATCTTATTGTCGCCATGAGGCCTATGTGTGTAGGTGCGACGTAAAGCAAATTCTAAAAAAAAGAGAAAAATATATATGGGAAACCACGGAAAATCATCTTCAGAGCTGCCGACATTGGGGTTCGAACCCACTGTCTCCCGGATGCAAACTCACAGCTGCTTGCTCCTAACCGGGCGGCTAACTCGCCCGGTGAACAAATATATTTAGATTGTTTTCGCACGGGATGTATCCTCTCAAAGGCGAAAATAATTACGCTTGTTTATGTGATTAGGAATCCAGTGTGATAACTGCGTGTAAAGTGATGATTACAATACTGAGGTGGAGAGAGGGTAAAGCCTGGTGTCAGCGCATAGCCTACTCCTGTCGAATAACGCCAAGGGGTCTGCTCAAGGCTTAACGTCGGACGAATAACCATCAACAACGTCGTATATATGTATATATTTTAACTATTACTAATACCGAGCTCGATAGCTGCAGTCGCTTAAGTGCGGCCAGTATCCAGTATTCGGGAGATAGTAGGTTCGAACCCCACTGTCGGCAGCCCTGAAAATGGTTTTCCGTGGTTTCCCCATTTTCACACCAGGCAAATGCTGGGACTGTACCTTAATTAAGGCCACGGCCACTTCCTTCCCACTCCTAGCCTTTCCCTGTCCTATCGTCGCAATAAGACCTATCTGTGTCGGTGCGACGTAAAGCAAGTAGCAAAAAAAAAAAAAAAAAACTATTACTAATGATTTATTTGCTGAAAATTACAGGCTTCCGCCCAAATTCATGTTCCTATACAAACCAAATAATAAAATAAAATAGAAATAAAAAATATTAATCTACTATGTGGGCACTCACATGGGTGGGAGACCGAGCCACATGTAAGCGCCACCCCTATAACTCTAAATCTTAGCTTACTCTTGTGACACCTCACACAGGCGGTAACCAATCCACCTGTAAGACGCCACACTTATAACTACTGACGGGGCGTGCTGTCCCATCCTGGTGAGGAAAAAAAAAAGGGAACCACCCTCCTTGGAACAACACGTCCGGCCCTCTACACAGTTGACAAAGTTAGATCCTCACCATTCCGTTTGGCGGCAGGCCACACGAGTGCTGACGCCCAGCTCCACATGTAGCCTGCCTCTCGCTCTCCTTTCTCGACCTCTATACATTAACATTTGCCAACCACACTAGGGATAGAACCGCCCTATCACTCCCTCTTATGACGTTCCCTCCCCTCCCCTTGTTACAAAACAACAATACAAATTTTAATAAATAAAATAAGAAATATAATAAATAAAAAAGAACAAATATATATACTAAGTCTACTGTGTGGCCACTCACGTGGGCGTAAAAAACCAAGATTCATGTGAGCGCCACCCCTATAACTAACCGACGTCGTATATCCTAACACCACATGAGCACTGCGGAGAGGTTCTGAAATGAATCCATGCATTTGGTATCCAGTCTCGTCACATTAAGGGTTGTGTACCACCAACTCTCCTAACCTTCCCTCCAACATTCTGATTGTGATTTTTTTCATCAACGGGACTCGAATAGACTAACCACGGTATTAGACCACCAATACTTGACGCTGTAATGATCATGACCATTAGGTGGGCTAGAATCGGGGAAACTACTAACTACAGTTTCTTCGGCACGCCACTTGAGTGATACCCAGGCTTTCTGTGGCAGTTGATAGTAACCATGTTAGGGATTAGGCTACCTTACGGTTAGAATATTTATTCTGACAAGGGAAAATACTTCTTGAACTCCGTACTGAATGAAGTGAAGCACTCTGGGCACGCAACAAATGTAAGAGTTGAACGAATATGGAAGAAATATTAAATGTATTCTTTCGATGCAAAGAGGAAGATACAATTTTTTCATCCCCCACTGCACGACAGCTCAATTCAATTAAGATCAGAGAAATCTCCCAGCAACGGAGGGGATAGACGAAACCAAATTATCCTCACAATGAAGGGGTTGCAACTTGACTGAGCCCTGTTACGGCTGAGAAAGGACGAGTGATTCCGGAGTACAGTTCGTTGTTAACTGTTCTCCCACATTGAGCGATCGTGCTACAACTATTGCGCATTAGTCTCTGCCAGTCTCCGGGCTGAGTAGCTAAGGCGATAGAGCGCTGGCCTTCCGAGACCAACTTGGCAGGTTTGATCCCCGCTCACTTCAATAATAATAATAACAATGTTATTTGCTTTACGTCCCACTAACTACTTTTACGGTCTTCGGAGACGCCGAGGTGCCGGAATTTAGTCCCGCAGGAGTTCTTTTACGTGCCAGTAAATCTACCGACACGAGGCTGTCGTATTTGAGCACCTTCAAATACCACCGGACTGAGCCACCTCGAGTCGGTAGATTTACTGGCAACTAAACATTTCTACGGGACAAAATTCCGTCACGTCGCCGTTTCCGAAAACCATAAAAATTTAATTAGTGGGATGATTTTTTCTTCGCTATTTGTTTAACGTCACACTAACACGCCGAAAGTATTCGTTGACGGAAGGATGGGAAAGGCTAGGACTGGGAAGGTAGCGGCCGTGGCTTTAATTAACCTTTGCCTAGTGTGGAAATGTGAAACCACGGAAAACCAATTTCAGGGCTGCCGACGGCGGGATTTGAACGTACAATCTTCCGAATGTAAGCTCACAGCTGCGCGACCCTACCGCATGGCAAAATCGCTCGGTTTTGTGGGATGTAAAACTATTCTTACCATTCTTATGCTTCTACCACTTTTCCCACAGCTGTGGTGTCGCGGGTTCGAATTACGTTGCACATGTGGATTTGGCCCTGTTTCACGGCCGGATGTCTATCCTGACACCAACCCTATATGGAGGGATGTAATCACTATTGCGTGTTCCTGTGGTGGTTGGTGTAGTGTGTTGTCTGAATGTGAAGAGGAGGGTGTCGGAACAGACACAAACACCCAGTGCCCGAGCCAAAAGCATTAATGAGAAGCAATTAAAATCCCCGACCTGGCCGGGATTCGAACCCGGACCCTCTGAACCGAAGGGCAGTACGCTGACCACACAGACAACGAGTCGGACTGAAACTATTATTATTATTATTATTATTATTATTATTTACCAGTCGACGTGACCATTAGAAGGAAAGATCAGTGTAAAGCGACTGAGGACTGTCTTAAATACGTCTATTTATAGAGAATCATTCTGAAAAGCAGTATGGGGATTATTCTAATATCTCTGTTATTTTTATAATTGTAAATAGGAGTCAAAGTTTGGGGCAGATGCCTCAGGCAAAAGGAAAAGAAACCAATGGCGCTACAACTCTGAAGCGTCCTGGCTCACAGATTACGAGGTGACACGTTGTCAGAGACACGAATCCTCTCGACCGTTATTCTTGGTTTTCTAGACAGGAACCGCTATCCCACTGATATATAGCTCCTCAATCCTTCTCACGTAGGATGAGTGGACCTCGAACCAGCCCTCAGATCCAGACAGAAATCCCGTAACTGACCGCGAATCGAACCTGGGGTCTCCCGGTAAGATGCAGAGTTGCTATCCCCTAGATCAGCGAGCCAAGCGCCGATGTCTCAGGTCTTTAATGTCCAAGGAAGAACCCACCAGCATAAGGGTGAGAAATGGTGTGCCAAAATTATGCTCGAAACTGACCAGAGTTCAAGTGTTTTAACTTTCTTTGTCGACCATAGTCTACGTTTTCGATTCATCCACTTCAACTACGTTTTCGATTCATCCACTTCAACTACAGGCAAATGCTGGGATGATACCGAACATAATACTACCCGGTCACTTTCTTCTAAATTGATTACAAACTAGTGGATCCGTACTGTTCCGCAGCATTCATTATAAATAGCTCAGATAACTCGTCTTGATATGCCTGTCGCAGTCATATTGTTTTTCCTGCCCTTTTCAATAGTTTTACAAATATTTAATCATCATCATCATCATCTGTTTACCCTCCAGGTTCGGCTTTTCCCTCGGACTTGAGCGAGGGATCCCACCTCTACCGCCTCAAGGGCAGTGTCCTGGAGCTTCAGACTCTTGTTCGGTGGATACAACTGGGGAGTATGACCAGTACCTCGCCCAGGCGGCCTCACCTGCTGTAGTGAACAGGGGCCTAGTAGGGGGATGGGAAGATTGGAAGGGATAGCCAAGGATGAGGGAAGGAAGCGGCCGTGGCCTTAAGATAGGTACCATCCCGGCATTTGCCTGGAGGTGAAGTGGGAAACCACGGAAAACCACTTCGAGGATGGCTGAGGTGGGAATCGAACCCGCCTCTACTCAGTTGACCTCCCGAGGCTTAGTGGACCCCGTTCCAGCCCTCGTACCACTTTTCAATTTTCGTGGCAGAGCCGGGAATCGAACCCGGACCTCCGGGGGTGGCAGCTAATCACGCTAACCACTACACCACAGAGGCGGCTACAAATATTTAATACCGGTACATAATAACTCATTAATTCGTAATGTAGTTTATAACACTTTTTTCCATACAATATTCTCTATACTTCGACCATTCGGGTGTATCTGGATCTAAACATTTTCAAACGATCTTGCCAGAGTTAGTGCAACATAGAATTGACCGTGGCTGAATACTGGTTAGTGTAAGTAGACTACCCACTTTTTCATGAGTTTATCCCTGGGCTTTATTAGTGGTTATACAGAAAGCTAGTCGACTTGATATCTTCCCGTCTGAACGTACGTAGACTGTTTTCTCTTAGCAGCATGTAAGTTATTAGGAACGTTCTGCCATCTGTTGAGTATATTCAGAAGCTGGGGAAGGTCAGAGAATCAAAGAGTGTCTAGCAGAGAATAGTATCCTTCCATCATCAAAGGAAGTGTATACTCTCTGGATGGACAGATAGTAATCAAACGTGACTGTATGCAATGACATTACTAAGCATGAACATCGTATGTATCAGAATATTAATTAATTAAAGTGTTAGTCGCTTAGCAATCTGCCCCAAAATGTACTGCGGGTTAGGGCAAGTTTTCGACTGAAGTTATTGGTGTGATCATTTAATGATTTTATTTTATGACTACTCAAAGTTGGCTGAACTGAGAGGCCTATCTATGTCTCATGATTCATCGGCAGGTGATTCCGGAGAGAATACATCAAAAATGAAGCAAATGGGTCCAATAGAACGGACGGACGGATTTGCCAAAGCTGTCTCTAGTAAACTCTTGTAATATACGGACAACCCAATGTAAACAGCACAATGATACTGTGGTCCTTTAAACTTTTAGACATAAATGTAACTTCACCGCTCAGGAATACAGAATATTGCAGAATTTTTAATCTAGTGATTTTGAATGCGAGTTGCTATTGGAACTTCTTGAAAGAGATTTATCGTACCCCATTCAGTCCATATAACCAGTGTTTAATTCATGACAGAGCCAGTAATAGAATCCGTGACACTGGAAGGGAAGCTATTACTGATCTATTTGGACCATGATAGCAAGAAAACCAATTTCCGTACAGGTCATGAAGGCTTGAAGATCCCTTGGAGTACTGGAAAGTAAATGAATACAATAGCCATAACCTTGGTGCTTAGGCAGAATGGAGTGATTAACTCCAAGAACAACTTCCTTTCCCTCCACGAAGTAACGTGGAACTCACTTCTGTTGTAGGAGAAGTGAAACGAGACGAAAAAGAATAACAGAAGAAGAAGAACAACTCACATCCGAATTTATCGACTTTCAGGGTGAAGCTAGCATGGCTTTGTTGCCTCGGCTACATGATTTCCCCCAATCATGGTAGGTAAAGTTAATTTCTATCCTACAAAATTCCTACCCTTAGCGTAAATCAAGTCAATTCGTTGACTGCTGGGATATTTTCGTAAGTTCAGAATAATCTAAGCAAAATTATGGATTTACAAACAAATACATTGACGTCAATATCAGAATTACACTGGCGATCAACCTCATGCAAAATATACAATTACACGAACATGAAGACAACAAACATTTACCTTTTAAAGTAGATGTAATTCAATAGTCATAATGAATTAGTTTGAAACCAATAGACCATTTACCTCATAGCCTGTGAAAAAGGTTTTGTGAGTTATAAATAAATAAATAAATAAATAAATAAATAAATAAATAAATAAATAAATAAATAAATAAATAAATAAATAAATAAATAAATAAATAAACAAAATAAATAAATAAATAAATAAATAAATATAACGCTTATCATAAATAATCTCTATATTTAAAGAGTTTACCAAAATCAGTCCTGGCAAATCTGTTCGTCCATTTTACTGGACTGATTTGCTTCATTTTTGTTTTAAATCTTCCGGAATTACCAGCTGGTGAATTCTGATATATTGGTAGGTCTCTAAGTTCAGTAAACGTTGAGTAATACTTAAATCAAGTCACTAAATTATCACTCCAATAATTACGGGCGAACGCTTACCCTAACCCGCAATACATTCTGAACTTAGCAGGTTGCTAAGCGACTAACACTTGCAGTGATTTTCATCCTTAGTAATGTCGTTGCATGCAGCCATGTTTGGTTACTACCTGTCAAGCCGGTGAGTATATTATCTGTGAAACTTTTATTGACACTTCGGCTCTCTAGTGCTGAATCGGCACACCTCACTTATCTTCGATATTTGTATTGGCATCCTTTGACACAAAAACTATGAATCGATTATGCATAGCCGTGAAACATCTGGCGGTATAATTACAACACTTTATGTGCTGTAAATGTTTACATAGCAAAGACAAAATATAGGTTAGGATTGAACATGAGTGAGGAAAATATTACGAGACACATATGAGCAGCTAACTTACGACGACTGACCATAGATACATTCCATTCAGTATCTGCCGCAGATTGGGAGGGGTATTGCAGAAAGGTGAAAGAACTGGAAGAGAAATTCTGGAGGCACGACGGTGTCACGGAAATAACCATGGACGAGATTGTAAATAATAATACTGCAGATAGCAGTAAGGATTGTGAAAGTGATATATCTGAGAATTCATGCTAGGAATAAGGTTCGCATCGAGAAAGATTATATAATGTGTGTGGCAGTTGTTAGCATAAGACAGGGATAGAAAATTGTAGATAAAATAATTAACGGTGATAATGTTCGTAATTTCCGTAAAGAAGAAATATGATATTCAGCATTAACTGCGTTTAAAAAGTTTAAAAAACACGAAATTATGTTCTTTATCGTCTAAAAATATTAAAATAACGAACACATATTCGATCCACGTAAATAACCCTGAAGAACTGAATATAATATAATCCAACATTTATAATAACAGCCTAAAATACACTTAAAAACACAAAACACTAACTCCTGTACCATGAAGTGCCATTATCAATTACTAGAAAGTACAGTAGCCAAATTCAAATGTACACGTAATGATATATTTAAAAAAAAATCAGGACGTATAATTAAGTTGATATGTTATTTTCTAAAGAAAATAATTTGCTATCATGATCCAATATTTCACATTCCCTTGCCTTTACGCCATGGGAATTCGTAGATAGGCTTGCTATCTTCACATTTTTGGTCTGGAGGTCCTTAGAAAGTTCCTTAAAAAACCATCCTCAACAGCATTTTTATAATTGTTGATAACATCATTTTTATTATTTTACAGGATCTTAATTACTTCGCAGACAATCTGAGCTGCCACAAGGACAATGTTCTACACACCGGGCGAGTTGGCCGTGCGGTTAGGAGCGCACAGATGTGAGCTTACATACGGGAGATAGTGGGTTCGAACCCCACTGTCGGTAGCCCAGAAAATGGTTTTTCGTGGTTTCCCATTTTGACACCAGGAAAATGTTGGGGCTGTACTTTACTTAAGGCCACGGCTGCTTCCTTCCCATTCCTAGGCCTTACCTGTCCCGTCGTCGCCATAAGACCTGACTGTGTTGGTGCGACGTAAAGCAAATAGCAATAATAATAATAATAATAAATTCTACTCGAAACAAAATAGTCTAAAACTAAAACTTTAAACACACAACAATAATTCTAAAGCTACAAAATTGTTCGTAAAAATCCGAGCAGATGGCTGTGCGGTTTGGGTGACGTAGCTGTCAGCTTGCATTCGGGAGATAGTGGGTTCGAACGCCAGGTATATATTGAGGGCGTTTCTTAATGAAGGTCACGGTCGCTTTATTTCCACTCCTAGCCATTTTCTACCCGATCGTCGCCATAAAACGTAGTGCGATGTACACGAAATTGTAAAAAAAAAAAAAAAAATAATAACCCCTTTTTAAATTATCAGTCAACGTCACAATAAATAAATCTACAAGAAAAAATACTTCACACATATTTAGCAGGTAATACACGTCCTAAAAATAAACGTTCAAAATATTACCCGGGTAGTGCTTGGGGCAATTATTTTATCAAGGCATATTATCTGATCTGCTGTGGAACAGCACGCGTCCTCTAGCTTAATTTAATTATCAATACCAGTTTGTGGGAATGCTACCTCCTGGATGTCATGCAGAATGACAGAAAACAATAATCTACCCTAGGAGCTATATTGAAGTGAATGAACAGAGATAATAAAACGTGCTGAAGTAATAAACACCATACCAATGGGTCCTTCTGCACTCTCACTGTACTGAATCAGCAACTTACCTGAAACAAACAACAAACATATCCATCAAAGAAGGAATATAATGAAATACATCAATATCAAGCTAAATGTCACATGCAGAATTAATGATGTACTCAAAAGTGCTGTGATGATACATATACTATGACGTCTAGTGCACTATCAAAATAATGTGGCAAAGCAGTCATTTTTACAGTGAAATTTTATACGCAGAAAAAGAAGGAGAAGAAGGAATAGGTATATCAAAGTTTCTTCCAATTTATTATATTTATTTGATTAGTTTTACAAGGAGGAAATTAAACATTGATATGTCTTCAAAGTTTATATTGTGGTAAAAACTATCCGACATAACCTATCAAGAATGACATACAAGATTAGCCTAAGCCCACTCTTACATGGTGCAAATAATCAAGGAAAGATTTCCTCAAGCATACTCATACACAAATGTTTAATGTGGTACTTAAACCTCTACAAGTTTGATCTCAATAAATGATCAAAACTAATATTTAGTTCTTAATTATTAATTATTAATTATTAATTATTAATTATTAACCTAAGTTTAGTGAATATTTAGAAACACGTTATTTAACTAATGATTGTATGTATACTATTTATATTGTTATATAATGGTGTTTCATGATATGGTTTGGCATAATAGGAGGCTTCATTTCCTGAGCCCCACCATATAAGAAAAATACTAAAAGAAGGAGAAGAAAGAAACAACATACAGATGTGGTTTAAGAGTTTAGAAATCTTCTCTCTGATAACTAGTCCTGTTAAATAAAATGTATAGGATAATCTCACGAGTCCGGTTACTTAGTTAAACTGTCAGTATCGTGGACTTCGGTTCAGATCGCTTCTCGGCCAGATAGGGTATTTTAGCGAAGTCTGGTTAACTCCTCTGTCTTGGAGACTGAATGTTTGTGTTTGTCTTAAGAAATACCTCTTCATATCTGCACAACGGGTTACAAAGAAAAAGAATCACCACAGAAACACGCAACAGGGTATATATGAGGGGCAGTCAAATGACAACCAAGCACCCGCCCTAACACACATTCCGCGCGAAAGGTAGCAACATTGTTGTTACGTATCGATGCTGCCATCGATGTGGTGGGAGAAATGCATTGTGACAACTCACAGATGCACGCAGCTGTTGGGTTATGTCTATGTTGGTTCGCGGACTGGTCTAGCGTGTTCGTCCAGCAGTAGGAATGGAGGCAAGCAACGAAGAGCAGAGCAGTGTTGGAGTATGCGAAACTCATCGTCGCAGTTTAAGGTGAACTCTGCATATCCATGACGAGTGCGCACGAGTGGCATAGGAAATTCCGAGTAGGGCGCACATCAGTGCAAGACGATGCGCGCCCAGGACAGGCCCATCGAGACGTTACTCCTGATGTGCTAAGGGGGATTGATGGCCTTATCTGGGAAAAGCTACGAATCACGGAGGAAGACAGACATTCGTGGAGGTCGGTTTCATTTGGACGAGGAAGTGCAAGAGTGGGTGGGGTTGTGGATCCGTCAGCAACCTACCTCTTTCTACAAAACTGGAATTGATCGTCTCCTCTCCCAGTGTGATAAATGTCTTAACTCTTTTGCTAATTATTTTTGAATAAAACTATTCCATGCTCACGTTGCAGTGGGTGTTCGGTCTCCATTTGATTGCCCCTTATATATCCCTCCACAAGAGGTTGGTGTCAGGAAAGGAATCCGGCCGTAAAACAAGGTCGAGTCCCAATGTACGACGCAGTTCGCAGGCTCGACCTCACCAGAGTGTGGGAAAGGCGGAAGAAGAATTAAAATCCACAGCCTGTTTCCAGTCATTCGAGCGGGTCAGGATTGGAATGAAGCCCCATCTAGCGGCCAGGATAGGAATTGTGCCGGCTGCCGAAGCCTGTCGCTCTCCTCTGGGGCAATGCTTAATGCCTGACAGATGAAATGGAATGATATTGGAGAGTGTTGCTGGAAAGAAATATGACAGGGAAAACCAGAGTACCCGGAGAAAAACCTGTCCCGCCTCTGCTTTGTCCAGCACAAATCTCACATGGAGTGACCGGGATTTGAACCATTGAACCCAGCGGTGAGAGGCCGTCGCGCTGCCGCCTGAACCACGGAGACTCGCGGAAGAAGAATGAGGAAAATAATAATATCCAGGTTTTACAAGGAGGACATTAAACAATGTTTTGTCTTGACTCATTAAATTCACTACACTAGACTCATGACTTCAAATAACTAACTGCACCGATATTAATGTAAACCAGATTCAGTGTGGATGAAACAGAGAAGCAGTATTCACAGGATATCAAAATTCTGCTCTACGATACGACAACATAATTTAAAAACGACAGCTTCGCAATTCAACATAATGTGCTTGTTTCTTAAGACGACTAATTATACAGACATATAGGATAATTCAAAAGGTTGCGCAGAAGCTGAAGTAGCCCAAGATTGCAAGTTGCCTGGTCAAACCTGAGATGATGTGCGAAGTTCTTCTCGCAATACTTGCTGCATGCATCAACCATTCATTGTAACTCTCCAATTCCTGTTAGAGCATAAGCGAGGGATTCTTCACACGTGGCGAAAATGTAATATTCAGATTAGGAAGACTGCTTGGAAGCATATTTCTGGACACCCACTAGTATTTGGAAGGGATTGTTGAACCGAGTTTGTGGTAGTTTGCTGGCTGAGAGGTGTGAAAATCCTCTCCAAAACAGAGGTCAAAGAACGTAGAATAGATGGTGGTCTTGGGTTACTTCGTAACTGTTGGTCTCTTTCCTGCTCACCGGAACAATTTAGTACCAAGAAATTGTGTCGAACAATCCTTTCATACTTCATAGTTTTTCGTGAAATTAAAGACATGTGACTGAAGCGAAAAGCCAAATCAATAAATTCCAAATTTAGCAACCAACATGAGCTTGCGTCCATGTTGTTACCTACAGAACCTCCGATGCTGCCCGTGACCTCAACGCCCGGCTGCGACAGGACCCCCGTCAAGCTTGGACCGTGCTTGCTCACGTATTGATCACGCACACACCCGTGCTTCCTCACCTGGCAGGCCACGCTTCCCTCATAGCGCTCGCCTTCATGCATCATCGAGGATAATGGAGGTCGAGTACAAGTCGTCAGGAAGAGCTTTGTGACTCCTCGGGAGACTCAAGATTACACGTCGCCTGATCAACCCTTGAAATTTATTATGAAACTCTCATTCTAGGACATACTTCTTATAAAGCTCACATCTAAGACCAATCGCTGCCAAATAAAAATCTTGAATAATTTATTCTACAGCGGAAAGTTTTAATGGAATAAAATGATGTACTTATTAATATACAAAAACGCATTTGTGCAAATTTCACAAACACTTTGAATATAAACTAAAATATTTCAAACCGATCTCGATAGCTGCAGTCGCTTAAGTGCAGCCAGTATCCAGTATTCGGGAGATAGTGGGTTCGAACCCCACTGTCGGCAGCCCTGAAGATGATTTTCCATGGTTTCCCATTTTCACACCAGGCAAATGCTGGGGCTGTACCTTAATTAAGGCCTTGGACGCTTCCTTCCCATTCCGAGCCCTTTCCTGTCACATCGTCGCCGTAAGACCTATCTGTGTCGGTGCGAAGTAAAACAGCTTGCAAAAAAAAAAAAAAATTCAAACATGTTTTCAATATTTCATAATTACCCGAGAAAATATTTAATTTGTCGATAACTTCAATATGCTGGCGCCAGAGTCTAGGGGTCTAACCCGGAGGCGGTGGTTTCGATTACCAGCCAGGTCAGGAATTTTTATCTAGGTGTGAAGGCTAGTTCGAAGTCCACTCAGGAGCTATCTGAGGGTGAGATAGTGGCCACAGTCTAGGAAGCAAAGCACAACACCGAGAAGATTCATCGGGCATACCAAACGTCTCCTCCCCCTCCTTTTCCTCCTCCTCCTCCTGAGCAGTGGTCGCTTGGTAGGACAAGGCCGGCCAATCAGGGCTGTAGGGATATGGGATTTAAAAAGAAAGAAGACAACCAATCTCGTTAATGGGCCACTGTTTTGTACGACCATTATTACAGGTATTCAGATATTGTTAATATTTACTTTACGTCTCACTAACTATGGTTTCCCTAGACGTCAAGCTACCGGAATTTAGCCACGCAGGAGTTCTTTTACGTGCCTGTAAATCTACCGAGCACCTTCAAGTACCAACGGACTAAGCCAAGATTGAATCTGTCAAGTTCGGGGTCAAAAGGCCAGTACCTCAAACGCCTGAGGCACTCAGCCTGGCGCTGGCGAATATAAGAGCAGGCTGTTATTAATTATTGCCGATTATGGGTTCTTAGATAGCTTAAGAGAACAATTTCTAGAACTATAAGCTCTTCCGCAATACTGGTACGTCACATTTACCAAAGCTACTTGTTGTCTTAGAGCCTGGATGACAGTCCCGTGATTTTCTCGTTTACTTCTACGATCCTTTCAATCAGACTCGTGCCTTCGTCTTCGTCATTGTAAGAACTGTCGGCCCTCGTGGGCCAATATGTCGCCACATCGGCCATCCAGACGGCGGTTGCCGATGTCAAGTGGGCACTCCTTTAAGTTACACTTTTGAATGTCTTTATACGTTTTATACTATCTTGCTTGGGCACTTCGTCTATAATATAGGGACATAAGCTGATAATACTTCAAATATAGTTTTCTAAAGATACTTTTATAAATGTATCAGGAAAATTATAACATAGTAATTAAATGTTGAAACATCTCCAAAGTGATACCGTTTATTCCCTAGTATATAATTAATTACATTTCAATAAATAAGTTCCATTCTTTTGTCGAATGGCAAGCACCGAGGTCTTCGATTCACAGGGTTCAATTACTGGTCGCGTCAGGGATTTTAACCGCGTCTGGCTAATTTCTCTGAATTGGGGACTGGTTTTTTTTTAGTTTTCTCGAACACATTCCTTTTCATGAACACACATCCTACTATTAACTACCACAGATACACGCAAAAGTGAAAATATCCCTATCATTGGGTTGACGTCAGGAAGGGCATCCTGGCGTAAAAAGGCGCTGATTAGCAATGTGCGACAAAGTTCACATTCACGTCCCCAATAGAGCTTCGGAAAAGTGGTGTAATACAGTAAGAAAAAATAATAAGTGAACTAAATGGACTCCATATTTTCTCATTCATTAACAATCCAGCTTTCTTCCTTATTTCTAAGCAGCTTTTCCGACACCCAGGGGGAGGGGGTTGTAGATTAGATTATGACACACACACACAGAACCTCAGTTAAAGTATCTGGACACTTATCTGAAATTGCATTTAGACGTCACCCGTGTCACGTTCTCTATTATTGGGCATTAATACGGGGTGGCCCACCCTTCACTTTTGTTAGGCTTTAATTCTTCTGGGGAGATTTTACATGTGGTGTTTGAATCTCTGTCGAGGAATGACAGCCCATTCTTCCTGAAGAGCCGCAGCCAGAAAAGGCAGTGTTGTTGGACGCTGCGGTATGGAGCAAACTCGACGTTCTAAGTCATCCTAAAGGTGTTCATTGGGTTCAGGTCAGGACTCTGGGCAGGCCAGACCATTTCAGGAATGTTAGTGCCCTCAAATCATTCCCTCACAGATGCAGCTTTATGACAGGGTGCATTGTCATTCTGTAACAAACAATCATCGATACCGAACTGGTCCTCTACTGAGCGCAGTACACAATGCTATACAATGCGTTCATGTCCTTCGCATTTAGACTTTTCTTAAGCGCAATAAGTGGACAACAACCTAACGACGAAAAACACCCTCATACCATATCACCACCTCCTCCGTACTTCATTGTTGGCACAACACATGATTGCACGTAATCTTCTCCGGGGATTCACCAAACCCAAACACTTCCATCGGATTGCCACAGGGTATAATGTGTTTCATCACTCCGTGTCACTCCTTTCCAGTTATCCACTGTCCAGTGGCGTCGCACTTTACACCACCTCAAGCGTCACAGAAATGTTTGACTTACGAGCAGCAGCTCGACCCCTTTCTTTTTAACTCCGGAAGCGCACAGGCATTGTACTTGTTGGAATGATGGTAGAACTTTGGAACTCACGAGCAATTCCTCCCGCTGACTTCTTGCGATTTCTTTTACAAGTACTCTCCTCAATGCTCGGCGGTCCCTGTCCGTCATTAAACGAATAAGGTCTGCCTGGTCTTGGTTCAGCTGCGGTTGTTACTTCGCATTTCCTCTTCACGATCACATCACCAATAGTCTATATGTGCAGCTATAGAAGGGCTGAAGTGTCCCTGATGGATTTGTTACTCAGGTGACCTCCAATAACTTGTCCACGTTCGAAGTCACTGAGCTCTTTTGACGAATCCATTCTGCGTTTACTGCATCTCCACTAACAACACAATACTTCCCACCTCCTTTTATACTAGTGTTGTCTACGTTTCAATTCCGCATTACATGGGAGTGTCCGGATACTATTTATTTATTTTTTTTTTTTTTTTGCTATTTGCTTTACGTCGCACCGACACAGATATGTATTATGGCGACGATGGGATAGCACAGGCCTAGGAATTGGAAGGAAGCGGCCGTGGCAGTAGAGATGCAGTAAACGCAGAATGGATTGGTCAGAAGAGCTCAGTGACTTCGAACGTGGACAAGTTATTGGAGGTCACCTGAGTAACAAATCCATCAGGGACACTTCAGCCCTTCTATAGCTGTCCATGTAGACTATTGGTGATGTGCAGCCCCGGCATTTGCCTGGTGTGAAAATGGGAAACCACGGAAAACCATCTTCAGGGCTGCCGACAGTGGGCCTCGAACCCACTATCTCCAGATTACTGGATACTGGCCGCACTTAAGCGACTGCAGCTATCGAGCTCGGTGGATACCTTTTATCGGATAGTGTACATACATACATACATACATACATACATACATACATACATACATACATACATACATACATACAATGACTTCTATTTGTACGAGTATTAAGGTTATAATGCTAGCATGTGTATTAAGTGGTAACATCTTGATATGAAGAAGTGAACGAGAATGTAAGTTTTTTTGAAGTGGAGTACTACTTCAGTGTTTTGAAATTGTGTCACTAGATTTTATGTACGTTGGTCTGAAACACTAGGAGGTGGTAGCGAGCTTTACACCCAACTACATTCAATCGATCGCACAGCATTATTGTTGGGTATTTTTACGACTGCAAGGCCCATCAGTTTTATGTGCGTTCTACAGTATCGCTTTATGTTCACTACAAATAGAATGCCCTGTGTGTTTATTTTTGGTCAGGTAATAAAAGCTGACATTCACAAAATCTATTCCGTACTTCTCTGAAAGTTAGTTCGAAACATAGAATTGAAACAATAAAAGAAGTGTCGACTAACGGAATAATCCGATGAAATCTAGCACGAAAGAATCAGGGTCAAACATTAAATATGGCTACATCGCCCCGAAATAAAACATTCCTTGTTTTACTCTTTAATATACAGTACAACACCTACTACACACTTCGTCAACAAATTTGCGTAGTTTTAAATATGCGGAAAAGCGAACGATAGTAACAAGGGCAGGTCGCCATATGGTTTTATGGAAAAGTGTTCAAATCTTGATATTTTCCCTTCATTAAATATATTTTAACCCTGTTCGAGTGATTTTGCCAACAGGCCATATTTTGTTCAAAATGTAACATTTCAAATCTGTCCTCAAAAGTTTGTAGTCATATTCTCGCAGATATTTCCAAACTGAAACCGTGGCGTAATCGCTGGCGCATTGATGTAGGCACCTGAAGGTTTCGAGTTCGAGTGCGACCTTGGTCAGCACTTTTTCTTCACTGATACATCCCTTATTTTCTTTTTTAATAATTTATTTGCTGTGGCCTATTTTGTTTTAGAGCTGTTTACAATATTTTAAATCATTATTCGTCCTTGTCGCTTGAACGTGTGGTAAGTTTTATTCGTCAAATTCAAATTCAGACGAACAATGAAAATTTAAAAATATGGTGGAAATAATGTAAACAATACTGTAAATCTTTCTTTCTTTCTTTCTTAATCCGTTTACCCTCCAGGGTTGGTTTTCCCTCGGACTCAGCGAGGGATCCCGCCTCTATCGCCTCAAGGACGGTGTCCTGGAGCGTGAGACTTTGGGTCGGGGGATACAACTGAGGAGGAGGACCAGTACCTCACCCAGGCGGCCTTACCTGCTATGCTGAACAGGGGCCTTGTGGGGGTATGGGAAGATCAGAAGGGATAGTCACGGAAGAGGAAAGGAAGCGGCCGTGGCCTTCAGTTAGGTACCATCCCGGCATCTGCCTGAAGGAGAAGTGGGAAACCACGGAAAACCACTTCGAGAATGGCTGAGGAGGGAATCGAAACTCCCTCTACTCAGTTGATTCCCGAGGCTGAGTGGACCACGTTCCAGTCCTCTTACTACTTTTCAAATTTCGTGGCAGAGCCGGGGATCGAAAGTCGGCCTCCTGGGGTGGCAGCTAATCACACTAATCACTACGCCACAGAGGCGGAGTAAATAATGCAAATATTTATGAATATTGTAAATAAAAGACATCAAACAATAAAGTTTTGACGTAATCTAAAACATTAAATATTATACCAAAGCATAAAATTAAGAGAAAAATTAAGAAATAAAAATTCTAGGTTAGACTCGAACTCAGATACGGTACTTCATTTCCCAATGCCAATACGTTAGCATCTACGCCACAGAAACATGTCGAAAATACCTGTGGGAATAAAACTATAAAAGTTTGAGGCTAGATTTTCAACGCTAACATTTTGAACGAAATAAGGCCCACTGGATAAAACGCTCGAACAGCGCTAAAATATTTCTTAATGAAGGGTAAATCCTCAAAATTTGAACACTTTTCTAGAAAGCCACATGGCGTCCTCCCCTTGTGAAATTATTACTCAGCTGTTGTTCAAGTTTCCCTAATACCGAGCTGGATAGCTGCAGTCGCTTAAGTGCGGCCAGTATGCAGTATTCGGGAGATAGTGGGTTCGAACGCCACTGTCGGCAGCCCTGAAGATGGTTTTCCGTGGTTTCCCATTTTCACACCAGGCAAATGCTGGGGTGGTACCTTAATTTAAGGCCACGGGTGCTTCCTTCCCAGTCCTAGCCCTTTCCTGTCCCATCGTCGCCATAAGACCTATCTGTGTCGGTGCGACGTAAAACAAATAGCAAAAAGAAAGTTTCCCTAACAGTGAAGTGTTTATTTTCTTTCTTTCTTCCCTGTATGTAATAGTTTGATAATTATATTCTGAATTCAGCGTCGTGTTGATTTCGGCATTTATAGTTTTCCCACAACAGAGTAGAAGGCTTCACCGTAAAAAACAGTACGAGGAGCGATTTTTCTTTTTACAATTTGTTATACGTCCACCAACACAGATAGATCTTATGGCGACGAAGGGGTAGGAAAGGGCTAGGAGTGGGAAAGAAGCGACCGTGGTCTTAAGTAAGGTAAACCCCAGCATTTTCCTGGTGTGAAATTGGGAAACCACGGAAAACCATCTTCAGAGCTGTTGATGCAACGGTGGGATTCGAACCCACCATCTCCCGAATGCGAGCTTACAGCTACGCGACTCTAGCCGCACGGCTAGCTCGCTCGGTGGGCGATTTAATAAGAAGGCACTAAATAGCAGAACAATGTTAGCTGTTTGACAAGTTCGCCATACGTGATCAGTCTTACGTCAACGAAAGGGGAAAACAGGGCCCCCAACAACTGTCACCACAAACGAGAATCATGGAAGACTACTTCTCGAGAAGGTGTTACAGTCCCCAAAGCGTAGCCTACGACGAACATCACAGAAACTCGATTTGAGCGATAGGTCTGTTCGGCGGATGCTTAAAGAGCTGATTTGCATACCGCATTTAAGTTGCTCAGCGTCTAACAGAAAGGTATGAGCAAGCCTCGTTATAGTTTAAGTTCGGCTGCATGGCTAAATGTTCAGCGTGCTGGCTTTTGGTCCAGCTGGTGCCGGGTTCTATTCCCAGCCGGGTCGGGGATTTTAACCTTCATTGGCCAATTCTAATAACTCATAGGCTGGGTGTGCGTGCCGTTTTCATAATTATAATTGATCATAGGTAGCCCCCCCACTCAAGGACGCGCAGGTCGCCTATACGTATTCAACTCCAAAGACCGGCACTACGCCTCGTCGGAGGCCACACGGCATTATTATTATTATTATTATTATTATTATTATTATTATTACTATTATAGTATTCCAGCCGTGTGTTGTCATGACGTATTGCGTTACTGACGACACCACGGGGGAATCTCTTGCCCTTCTGCAATAACACTTTGGGGATCACCCGACAAAAAGCGGTGAGCGGCGTAGAATGAATTCACTCGTGCATTGTCCGGCTCCATGGCTAAATTGTTAGCGTGCTGGCCTTTGGTCACAGGGGTCCCGGGTTCGATCCCCGGCAGGGTCGGGAATATTAACCTTAATTGGTTAATTTCGCTGGCTGTATGTGCCGTCTTCATCATCATTTCATCCTCATCACGACGCGCAGGTCGCCTACGGGTGTCAAATCCAATGACCTGCATCTGGCGAGCCGAACTTGACATCGGACACTCCCGGCACTAAAAACCATACGCCATTTCATTTCACTAGTGGATTGAACGTTGAAGTTAATGCCGTCATTCACATTTACCTCTTGATAATAATAATTTCGTGTGGCTATTTCTAGCCGAGTGCAGCCCTTATAAGGCAGATCCTCCGATGAGGGTGGGCGGCATCTGCCATGTGTAGATAATTGCGTGTTGTTGTGGTGGAGGGTAGTGTTATGTGTGGTGTGTGTGTGTTGCAGTGATGTTGGGGACAGCGCCATTGGAATTAACTAATGAAGGTTAAAATCCCCTATCCGGCCGGGAATCGAATCCGGGGCCCTCTGAACCGAAGGCCAGGGCACTGACCATTCAGCCAACGAGTCGGACACCTCTTGATAATTAAGACTTTTAAAGTTGGGCTGTTGGTACCCAGTCCTTGCAAGGCGTTGCTGCTGGCTGCTGGAAGGGGACTAGTTGTGACGGAGACAAGTAGATAAAAGCATGTTCAAACCCAGCTTTACAAAGTCAGTATAGGAGGATTTATTGAACATTTTAACGACGTTATAA
The DNA here is from genome assembly GCF_040414725.1 of Anabrus simplex. Taxonomy (NCBI): domain Eukaryota; kingdom Metazoa; phylum Arthropoda; class Insecta; order Orthoptera; family Tettigoniidae; genus Anabrus; species Anabrus simplex. The sequence goes on along the minus strand of NC_090265.1, from coordinate 909,387,045 downwards.
ATACCACATACATCTAGCCTCTTATGTGCTAAATCACTTGGCACGTTCACTCAGATTCTTCACAGGTGGGATGTTTGAAACACTGATTAGTAAACTATAACCTAAATAGCACCAACATTGGCCGCGTGTGTGCTGAGTTACACATTTGAAGCACAAACTGTTTCCAATGTCGAAAACAATACTATAATGGATTGTCAACTTCCTCTTAAAACAATAATCACCACCACCACCACCACCACCACCACCACCACCACCACCACCACCACCACCTCAAAATCTTTTAGTCTTTCACAAACATATCTTCTTCAGCACCTAGCCTATTGCAACATCTGTCATATTCTCACTTCTAATACCAATACCATATCTGGTTTGAGGTTTCTTATCCATGTCTACAAATACCACACATTTGCATGCAACTCTCTGATATGAAGATTACTTTCTTACGACGGTCGCTTTTATTCTTCGGGACAGATCGAGTTAGCGGTGCGGTTAGGTGAGCACAGCTGTGAACTTGCATTCGGGAGATAGTGGGTTCGAATCCCACTGTCAGCAGCCCTAAATATGTTATCCGTGGTTTCCCATTTTCACACCAGGAAAATGCTGGGTCTGTAGTTTAATTAAGGTCATACCATCGTCGCCATAAGACCTATGTGTGTCTGGGCGACGTAAAGCCAGTTGTAAAAAAATTCTTCAGCCGTGGTAAAGTGTGCTCAATCCACAAATCTGGATAGCACAGTTGAGTATACGTCACACAGCTTTCTTCTTGTTCTTATGAGTATTACGATAACGAATTATTAGAACGTTGAGATTTACTCACTTGCAAAGTTTTAATATTCTATTTTTCAAACTTTGTTAGTAATATGAATCTGAATTTAAGATATGTTTGCTTTGCTGCTCATGTGTTTGGTGTTCTGCTGTTGTCGCCCTATCTTTGCACATGTATACAGTATATACAAACGCATGTCATCACGCGCCAGGTTACCATCACTTCTTGTCCTGTTAGTCTCGACTGGCATTCCCCTCGGACCGGACACTGCTAACAGCCAGTAGCAAATTAATGTCACATGCGATCGTTGTGTTTGATGTCTCTTCATTTGCTGCATATATTAAGGGACGCTCGAGTGCTGGAATCTTTTCCTGAAAAATGTATACTCCTGTAAATCTACTCGCTCGGATTTCTCGCATTTAAATCCTGTCAAATACCAACAAACTTCCCGGTTATTCGACCACGCAGTTAAGAGCGAAGGCAAGGAGCACTGTCTGCTACCCCAGACAGCAGGTCCAGGATAAACACAGAATGTAACATTATTATAGAATGTTATGCTTTTCAGTGTTCAGTCTGCAGACCTCAGTAAGGTAAGTAATCGCCTCCAAAATCCTCTTTCAACTATTTTTATGGTTTCGTTTTGTTCCACACCTCGTACAGAAGTTTGGAATCATCAGAATCATTCATCTCCCTCTATTCCTATTACCACCCATGGTAGCGTCCATTATTTTCCAATGTAACTACTCCTCCATTCGCCTCACATAACCCCACCACCGAAGCACGTTCATACGCAGAGGTTCACCTGTTGAGTTCATTCCTAACTTTCTCTTTATCTCTTCACTGTTAATAACCTCTTGCCACTATTTCCACCTGTTTGTAACAGTAGTCATTCTTGCTAATTTCACGTCTCTTACTTCCAATTTACGGATCAGATATCCTAAACCCTTTTAGTTTTCGTTTTCGTTCAGGACAGTCATTCTGTAAACAGACCAATGTAAATCTAGTTTCGATTGGTTACGTCTCAAAACTCATGGGCTAAAATTAGTAGAAAATAGTATCAAAACTCACGATTACAAATTAGTAGCTAAATTAACATTCTAATGAGTCTAAAAACTCACGACTCCGGACAGCAGGTGCCTGCGATTACCGCATTAGGGATTAGGTGTGCGGTGATTCACGCTGCCCTTCAACGCGTGTTTGTCCACCCACTTGTAGAATGGGATAGGATCCCATGTACTGTTAACAGGAACGATCACCCTACCACAGACCAAATTCTCCAAGTATAACACTGGTATCTTTACTCAGTTATTCTGTTTGGTGTCATCGAGCAGTGCACAGTAGTATAATTGGATGGTTCGGCCGCCACCGCCACCTCCGGCTCTCGGGAGAGGCCTCCTCCTCAGCCAGTGGCCTCCTCCTCCTCAGCCAGTGGCCTCCCAGTGGCCACCTCCTCCTCCTCCTCAGCCAGTGGCCTCCCAGTGGCCTCCTCCACCTCAGCCAGAGGCCTCTTCCAGTGCTGCCAACTTAACCTAACTAGCGCGAGATAAACAAAGCCACGTGCTTTTTGACAGACAACAACGCACCGCTAACCTCAGTACTGCCATCTTGACGGGCCTAAACCTCAGTAGTGCCAACTTAACCTAACTAGCTCGAGATAAACAAAGCCACGTGCTTTTTGACAACCACGTGCTTTTTGACAGATTTGTAAACAAAGCCACGTGCTTTTTGACAGACAACAACGCATCGCAAACCTCAGTACTGCCATCTTGACGGGCCTAAAACTCAGTAGTGCCAACTTAACCTAACTAGCTCGAGATAAACAAAGCCACGTGTTTTTTGACAGCCACGTGCTTTTTGACAGATTTGTAAACAAAGCCACGTGCTTTTTGACAGACAACAACGCATCGCTAACCTCAGTACTGCCATCTTGACGGGAATAAACCTCGGTGGTACCAACTTAACCTAACTAGCTCGAGATAAACAAAGCCACGTGCTTTTTGACAGCCACGTGCTTTTTGACAGCTGTCATCCGCCATCTTTAAACTACAGAGCGCTGTGCTGCCCTCTTTCGTCACCTGTCATCGGCAGTGCTGCCATCTTGGCGGGCCTAAACCTTAGTGCTACCAACTTAACCTCACTAGCTCGAGATAAACAAATCCACGTGCTTTTTGACAGCCACGTGCTTTTTTGACAGCTGTCATCCGCCATCTTTAATCTATAGAGCACAGTGCTGCCCTCTTTAGCTACTTACCTTTGAAATGTGGTGGCGGATAATTTGAAAAATGCTTTTTGACAGCAGCCATCTTGCATCGCAAACCTCAGTGCTGCCCTCTTTAGCTAGATACCTGTGGTAGCAGACAATTCCACGTGACAGCAGCCATCTTTAATCAAGAGAGCACCGTGCTACACTCTATGTGGTGGCGACAAATTCTAAATGCTTTACAAACCCATGTGCTTTTCTGACAGAGCTGTCATCCACCATCTTTAATCACCGTGCTGCCCCGGTGACGGCAAATTCCACGTGCTCTTGTTTAGAAACAAAGCTTTTAATCCAGAGAGAACAGTGCTGCCCCGGTGGTGGCAAATTCTACGTGCTTTTTTGACAGCTGTCATCCGCCATCTTTAATCCAGAGAGAACCGTGCTGCCCTCTATGTGGTGGCGGCAAATTGAAAAATTCTACGTGCTCTTGTTTGAAAACATACTCACGTGCTTTTTTGACAGCTGTCATCCGCCATCTTTAATCTAGAGAGAACAGTGCTGCACTCTATGTGGTGGCGGCAAATTCCACGTGCTTTACAAACCTATGCGCTTTTCTGTCATCCACCATCTTTAATCTAGAGAGAACAGTGCTGCACTCTATGCGGTGGCGGCAAATTCTACGTGCTTTACAAACCTATGCGCTTTTCTGTCATCCACCATCTTTAATCTAGAGAGAACAGTGCTGCACTCTATGTGGTGGCGGCAAATTCTACGTGCTCTTATTTGGAAACAAATTCTACTCGCTCTTCAGCTGTCATCTACCATCTTTAATCAAGAGAGCACCATGCTGCCCTCTTTGTGGTGGCGGATAATTTGAAAAAATTCTTTTCGACAAGCAGCCATCTTTAATCCAGAGAGAACAGTGCTGCCCTCTTTAGCTACTTACCTTTGAGGCGGTTAATTTGAAAAATTCTTTTCGACAAGCTGCCATCTTTAATCCAGAGAGAACAGTGCTGCCCTCTTTAGCTACTTACCTTTGAGGCGGTTAATTTGAAAAATTCTAGCTGCCATCTTTAATGAAAAGGGCATCGTGGTGCTATCTTGCGGGTAATATTTTACGTCACAGCTGTCATCCACCATCTTGCATTGCTAACCTTAGTGCTGCCCTCTTTAGCTACTTACCTTTGACAAGCTGTCACCCGCCATATTGCATCGCAAACCTCAGTGCTGCACTCTATGTGGTGGCGGATAACTTGAAAAAATCTTTTTGACAAGCAGCCATCTTTAATCAACAGAGCACCGTGCTGACATCTTTAGCTACCACCATCTTACATCGCTTACCTCGCTGCTGCACTCTATGTGGTGGCGGTTAATTCGAACAAGTTTAATCGGGTAAGCTAGAGTAAGCACGTGCTGTTGTGATGACATCATCATACATGTTTAGACTTGTCCGTTTTCTTAAGAGTAAGTCGATGTAAAGGAATGTGGTAGCGGTAAATTCGAACGAGTTTAAACATGCATCGGGAAAGCTAGAGTAAGCAAGTGCTGTTGTGATGACGTCATTGTGCATGTTTAGACCTGATCGTTTTTCTTAAGAGTAAGTCGGTGTAAAGCAATGCAATAAGTACAACATTTTTTGAATGCGATCAAATATTTATTTACAAATGTACTACAACAGTGTTCGTTTTTGCTGCTGACAAGGTTGGTGTGCTTCTTAACAACGTATGCTTCCGAAATGCCTCCTGCAACATTCAAATTAAACAAAGCATTTAGAAATATATTATACTAAGTATGTTATGCTTTACAGAGAAGATCATGTACTTCTTACCTTGCTGTTATTCCTTTTCGGAATCATCATCATCATCATGAAGTACTAGAGAAAGTTCATTCATACACTGTGTACAGTGTTCAATCCTCGGATTTGGTCCATCCCAATCATCATCACCATTTTCTCCTCGATGCTTGTAATGTCGCTCACAAGTTCTGCATAAAGCTACTTCGATTGACATCTTACTGTGTAGAGGAAGGATGTCCCAAAAATTATGTACGTAAGAGGCAGCGTACGTATATAAAAATCCTGGTGGTAAGTATTGAATAAGATGTTTCGGCATCGATGATCTACGTTTATAGAACATCTTAATAGCCTCACTCACTCGTGAAACATAAATAAGATGTTGCGTATGAGCATGCAAACAGCATGCACATTTACAGTTTTGTTCCATAGCGTTCGATGTCGAAGCACACACTAATGAAAATGATAAAGATCTATTCTTATTTATAGTCTCGTAACAATATTCGTTAGCGGATGGTAAGTAACATCACTCATATGAATAATAAGACAATAGGCTGCTGTGTTAGCAGGAATGTTTTCAGATGTTTCAAATTCTAAACGAATATCAACTGGAGATTCTTTTATAGATTCTTCATGATAAGAGCAGTCTATAACTACAATCGGTGCTTTATTTTTAAATTCTTGAGGTGTAAATAGCGGACGATCTTCTTTCTGATAATACGATGATTGAAATTTACAAAACATGTCATAGAGCATCCCAAACTTATTTTTCTCAAAGTTAATGTCGATGTTTTCGTAGGGATACGTAATTCCATTGAGATATAGTCTAACGTGTCTTAATTTGCAGTGATCAAACAGTGAGCTATCTTTTTCGTGATTGAATTTACGATTAGTTTGAAATCCAAAAATAATGTACAAGGGCTTCTCAGTAAAACGTGATGTTTTAACTGCCCAGCTATGCTTGTTTGTAGGTGGTAACACAGGATATTCATGCAGCTCCCAACTTCTAAAACGTATAGGTAATGGTGTATCATTTTCTACAATCTTGAGCAATCGAAGTTTTTCACGATCAGATAAGGTTACATGTGGGATCCGCCACAGTATACGATGCAGTGTTATTTTCGATTCTACAGGTGTTTCTACTGCTTTAAGAGAATTGTAATCACTTCGATCACGGATTAGAATAAGCTCTTGTTTTACGTTGATTATAATACGTGTAAAGTCTTCTGCGAATCCAAAAATATGTTTCAGTGATAACATACCCGTAAAAGTTCCATCCTCATTAATCATCCAGTTGTTAGTAGATTTTGGACACCATCCAGCCATCCGCAAAAGATTACTTTCTTCATCACAGAAAGAAGGGTAGAGTTTCATTGCGCTTGTAATACCAACATTCTTCGTTCGATCTATTTCAACATTATTTACTTCATATCGCGCTTCGGAAAAGAGAAAAGCTAGAGCATGGTTGTTTAGTTGTGAAGTGCTTGGTCCACTTCCATCAGACTTTTCTAATCGTCCTTCAATATAGAAGTAGCTTTCGTGTGGTAAGGTGTAAACATCTTGTTGATTAATAATAAAATGAATTTCATCATTGTTATTTAATCCAAACGTAAAAGGTTGATAAGAATGAAGCTCACTTCGTACTACACCTTCACGACTTTCTACTGTATTCGTAATGTCTAGCATTTCTTCCATTCTGTTGTAGTAGTGTATATCCTAAATCTTGGAGTATCTGCTTATGGGTATCTGTTAACTCGATGAGTCTCTGCACACATGTAGTATGCCTTCGGAATGTACACCGTGTTTTATAGATGGTTTTCATACTGGTTTAAGATGTAGTTTGTAAGCTACGTACGCGTGCTGATCTAAATGAATAAGCTGATTATGTTTATTTACAAGTCTAAGAGTAATGTTGCTAATGTGTTTTACAGACACAGGATGATAAAGAACTACTGCTGGTTTCTCACAAATAGTATATCCACGTTCCTCTGTAACAATAAAGTCGTGCAGGACGTGCGAAGGTTGTAGATTACTATTCAAGTCTGTAATAATATTACAAGTAATGTTCACATTATAATCATCGAAGAGTTTTATAGGTTGATCAGACTCGTAACGTACGTTCGGTAGGAGCTCCCTCGATGAAAATCCAAGCAGTGGACCAATCGAATCAGGTTGTGATTTGAAGTCAATCTTAAATGATGATTCAATAACACATTTGTGCGTAATGTTGCTTATAGTGATTGAGAACTTGTAATTATGATTACTAAAACTATCTTCCCCAAACTGATCAATTAACGTACTTTCAATATAGTCGTGAATATCATCTACTGTATAACTACCTGAGGGTAGTGTTAGCACATACTCATCGTAATAGAACTTGTTTAAACCATCACGCACATTATAGATTTTATTGTAGCTTTCAAACGATACTAGTCCAAGACTATGCGGCTGATAACCAAGTTCGATTGGCGGATTAAAATAGATGGTTGTTTCAGGTCCTTCTCCACGTACAGCAAACGTTCTTTCACTGTTCGTCATCACGTAGACACTAATACACTTTCTCTACTGTCTGGGTTTGATATAAGAACATAAGACATAATCGTCCGCACATGCGTGTATTAAAGTTTTGCACACGGTTTTTATTGTAAACAATGTCTGCACTGCTTCCGAAATAACGTATGAGCTCAAAAGGAGGAGGTAAATCTCCATAGCTATCAAAATACCATACTTTAGATTTACGTTTTACATAAGCAACGTAATGAGTTCCAGGTCCACGACTGTCGTCCAAGTTAATTACGGCACTTTCACGTTCACGTGGACGTGCTGGTAGTTGATCACGCATATACACTCCTCGAAAATAATGAATTCCTAGTTGTTTAGCAAACGTAAAAACTTCATCATGCGTTAGAGCTCGATATGGCAGTGCATTCAGTAGACGTTTTTTGGAGAAATGTAGATACCAAGCCCTTTCTTGTATGGCGCTAGCTTCATGTTCACACCTTTGCCTCGTAACGCAATTGCCTCCATCGTCTTGTTATGACGTTCACTCTCTTTCAACTGTTGTTTCGCTTCTTCTACAGCTTTGACAGTTCTCGCTACAGCACTAGCACCACCTAGCAATGACCCTAAAGCTGCTAAGCCAGCAAACAGCGCAGGAAGAAATCCTCCTCGTTTTGGTACAGGAATAATTCGCGCACGTTTACTAAATATTGCTCTGCACTTTGGAGAAATTCTCGCTCTTGCTGCGCGTAACGCCTTAGTAATAGCTACACGAGGATTGTATTCCCCTCGAATAGCTTTTTGCGCAGCCTTTATAACATCTTTCCATCCAACAGTTTTTACTTTCTTCTTCTTCTTCATGTCGTTTGGATATCGTTGTTTCACCATGCTGGACACGACTTTACTAGTCAAGAGCAAATCATAAACTAACCGTTGCCTCTTGTTTCGTTTAATATATATATATATTACTATTACGTACTTTATGATTCAGTTATCATGAAGATTATAAAGCAGCAAGACACGCTACCTGTTACCGACATTGTACCACATCTCTTACCTAGTTCTAGTACAACTACAAGAAAACGTCATGGAACGTTGTTTCCTTTTACTGTGCGATGTATTATATCAGGTCCGACGGGATGCGGTAAAACAAATCTTTTACTCACACTTATTACTTCTGTAAATGGTATACGCTTCGAGAATATTTACGTTTTCGCAAAGTCACTCTATCAGCCGCTATATACTATTCTACAAACTGTAATGCACGATCTAGTTAAAGATGGAATAAGATATTTTAAATTTAATTCACATGAGCAAGTACCATCACCAGACGATGTGCTTCCTAATTCTCTAATGATCTTTGATGATGTCGCAACAGAACAGCAAAACGTTATTCGTGCATTCTTTAGTATGGGTCGACATAAATATGTTGATTGCATCTATTTGTGCCAAACCTATTCTCGTGTGCCCAAGCAGTTGATACGCGACAACGCAAATGTTATTGTGCTTTTTCGGCAAGATGAGCGCAACATGCGACATGTGTATAACGATCATGTTAACACTGATATGACATTCGATGACTTTAAACGTATGTGTGCTAAATGTTGGTCATTACACCGTTACAGCTTTTTAGTTATTGATAAAGAAAGTGATGTACAGCATGGACGATATCGCATGGGTTTCGATCATTTTATATGCATTAACACAGAATTACAGTAACTACTTGATTAAAAACCACCATCATGTTAACATCTAGCAAGGAGATCACAAAACATATCATCCAAGCTCGAAACAATATTCGACGGAAATTTAAAGAGCTTAAACGTATTCAAGCAGACACGGATTTATTTTTAAAAACACAACTAAGTACACCACTCAAAGAAATTTTTAATTCTACTTCATTACCGCAGTCTACTTCAAGTTTTGCTTCTATGCAAACATCATATCATAAAGAGAAGCATGAAGAAGAAAAGCATGAAGAAGATACGGAAGAGAAGAAGCAGGATGTAGATCAAGAAGAGGAAGATAAGGAAGAAGAAGAAGAAGAACTTAATGATGCATCACCATCTAAGCGTGTTGAGTTTTTAACTACAGATGTTATTGCAGAAACACCTACTACATCGACGCAAAATCTACCATCTTTGTCTGAGGTTATGATTACACCAGAATATCGCAATCAGTTTAGAACTTTTATTCAAGATACCTATGGATCTCTCTTTGCACCTTATATAGAAAAACTTTTTACAGGACAAACTGACACTACCTATGGTATTCGCTACGAAGATGACTGTTTCCGGATAGGAAATTCAAATGTTAAGATTAATAGCAACAAACTCATTGTAAAAGGTGTTACCTATAAACCTACGAAAGGACTCTTAGAACTTCTTTTCTCACGAATACCTGACAAGGATATAATTTTACAAGATGATCTTAAAAAGTATAAAGCAATACTTTTTGCTACCGATGCAACACGACGTAATTACAAGAGAACAGAAGCTGTAAATGCGAATAAGAGTTACAAGTATCGTGAGTTTATTTCTAAGCTGTTTCCGACTGCACGTAGTCTAGACGTTATCTACAAGCCTTTGTTGCCGTATGTGGATGTAAGATACTGGAATGACCCAAACTTACTCGTTGAACGATTACAACTTTTAAGAGCATCGCAAGAGGCTGGTCACACTGGTCACGGATCAGAAATTCTAGAAATAGAAAGAGAACTACGTTATGCCGGTATTATTTTATAATGGCTCGTCAAGAGAAGATCTCACCTGTAAAGGTAAACATCGCACATGAGTTACATAAACCGGCACGTCGCACCTACTGTCGCAGACGCGTTATTACACGAGGAAAAGATGATCTCTGGCAAGCAGACTTAGTAGAAATGATTCCATATGCTTCTAGTAATAAGGGCTATAAGTATCTACTTACTGTTATCGATGTGTACTCAAAGTTTGCTTTTGCACAACCCGTGCGTTCTAAAACAGCAGCTCAAGTTAAAGAAGCATTTAAACATATTGTTGAAGAATCGAAACGCTGCCCAAGGCTTCTTCAAACTGATCAAGGTAAAGAGTTTTACAACAAGGATTTTTCTTCTTACCTCAAGTTACTTGGCATTCAACACTACTCTACGTTCAGTAATCTCAAGGCAAGTGTTGTAGAACGCTTTAATCGTACACTCAAAACAATGATGTGGCGAGAATTTACAGCGCAAGGTTCATATCGTTGGATTGATCTGCTACCTAGACTTTTATCTACGTACAACGATACACCTCATCGCACTATCGGAACAAAGCCACGTCTTGTTACAAAGAATACACCTCGTCTAGATGCTATTCATCTTGTAATCAAAACAGCTGATCCACGTCGCTATCGCTTTAAAGAAGGTGATTTCGTTCGCATCAGCAAACACAAGTCTATCTTTGCAAAAGGATACACACCTAACTGGAGCACTGAAATTTTTCAAATCAGAAGTGTTAAGCTTACTAATCCAGTTACGTATTTACTTCGCGATCTCAGAGGACAGCCTATTGAAGGAGGATTCTACATCGAAGAACTGCAGAAAACAAAATATCCTGATCACTATTTAGTTGAACGTGTTATTCGACGTCGTGGTAATAAACTGTATGTTAAATGGCTTGGTTTTAATAACAGCTTTAATTCATGGATTAATAAAGAGGATGTACTTTAAATCTTATGTGTGTTTTCTTTTAATCCTCTACGTTTCCTTTCTTCTAAGTCACTAGGACATGCTGTAGGATTAAACAACACCTGTAATATGTTTTGACAATTCATATTTATTTTAGACTATATACATACATTTTTATCCTTTGTTCATGTTACGGTCTTTGTCACTCAGTTTTTCGTTTTATTGCACCAACAACGACAAGTGCTGCTATATTCTTCTGAGCAGCTAAAGCACTAGGTAATAACACATACACACACACACACACACACACACAGCATAACTTTACGAAGCAGATTTTAACAGCTACACTCTATGCAGGCAGCATGTAACTACGTATCAGGCGAACGTGTTCTAGGGCCGCAGGGGAGATGAAGCACGAAGAAAAGAAGATCAATCACTCTATTGATGAGTCCACGCCCAACATGCTTCCTCATCTTTCTCCCAGCACGTTTCTTCACCTTTTCCTTGTTTACTCTCTCCACAGCCATGATAAGTGTTTATAAGCGAAGACAACTCGTTAGTTTTAGGTCCGTGATACAGTTTAATTAGTTGACATGTACGGCACTGTCTCACAGAAGGTCTTCTAGCTAAACTCACGTGTTCATGATGTAAACTACACGTTTGAAGCTCTGACAAAACAGGATCTTGAGTCCACTCACGAGGCACCTTATCCCAAATCTTCTTTACAGCATTCGCAGCTACATTGACCAAAAATGCCTTTGGTAATGCATTTAACTCTTCTTCAGTAAAAGTGTTTAGTTTCTTTTTGCATGCATAAAACTTTACGATCGCCTTTTCAACTGCGTTACACTTAGTATCTGTTAGAAATGACATGATGTCTTTACTCTACAAATGTTTCTTTTACACTAAGGTTATTTCGACACTGCACTTTACATATGTTGTTCACTTCCCGACATGCACTGCGACACAACCAATCAAAGAGCATGCATACATGTTGTAAAGACTGTTTAGTTGTTTCTCTACTATGCTCTTTCGGAAGAGTTTTAAATGATGGGCACCCCAATTCATGCATGTCGATAACTTCACATGATGATGGTAGAAAATCACGCAACCATTCTTTCTTTTCACAACCCTTTAAAAGAACAAGATCTGCTCTTGACAAATGTGCATTCATCATTAAAGGTAGAAAACGATAAGGTATTCCTTTTTCTTCCCACTTCAAACCTAAATTGTTTTCAATCCACTGAGTCTGCTTTTTATCTTCATCTGTTTGCAAACAGTAAGGGAACGGTGGACTAAATACTAAACTAACAAGTTTTGGTGCCCACAACACACAGCAATCTAACACAGCCACCTCTTTAAACACAAACTTGTTTCCGTTTACTTTAAAGCCTTGCACATCAACTATTAATGTTTTCGTCATGTTTGCACTCCACACTCTATCACTGTTTCCCGAAGACTAAAGCTTTTAGTCAACGAACGGGTTTAAACATGCATGATAACGTCATCACTGCAGCACGTGCTTACTCTAGCTTACCCGATTAAACTTGTTCGAATTAACCGCCACCACATAGAGTGCAGCAGCGAGGTAAGCGATGTAAGATGGTGGTAGCTAAAGATGTCAGCACGGTGCTCTGTTGATTAAAGATGGCTGCTTGTCAAAAAGATTTTTTCAAGTTATCCGCCACCACATAGAGTGCAGCACTGAGGTTTGCGATGCAATATGGCGGGTGACAGCTTGTCAAAGGTAAGTAGCTAAAGAGGGCAGCACTAAGGTTAGCAATGCAAGATGGTGGATGACAGCTGTGACGTAAAATATTACCCGCAAGATAGCACCACGATGCCCTTTTCATTAAAGATGGCAGCTAGAATTTTTCAAATTAACCGCCTCAAAGGTAAGTAGCTAAAGAGGGCAGCACTGTTCTCTCTGGATTAAAGATGGCAGCTTGTCGAAAAGAATTTTTCAAATTAACCGCCTCAAAGGTAAGTAGCTAAAGAGGGCAGCACTGTTCTCTCTGGATTAAAGATGGCTGCTTGTCGAAAAGAATTTTTTCAAATTATCCGCCACCACAAAGAGGGCAGCACGGTGCTCTCTTGATTAAAGATGGTAGATGACAGCTGAAGAGCGAGTAGAATTTGTTTCCAAATAAGAGCACGTAGAATTTGCCGCCACCACATAGAGTGCAGCACTGTTCTCTCTAGATTAAAGATGGTGGATGACAGAAAAGCGCATAGGTTTGTAAAGCACGTAGAATTTGCCGCCACCGCATAGAGTGCAGCACTGTTCTCTCTAGATTAAAGATGGTGGATGACAGAAAAGCGCATAGGTTTGTAAAGCACGTGGAATTTGCCGCCACCACATAGAGTGCAGCACTGTTCTCTCTAGATTAAAGATGGCGGATGACAGCTGTCAAAAAAGCACGTGAGTATGTTTTCAAACAAGAGCACGTGGAATTTTTCAATTTGCCGCCACCACATAGAGGGCAGCACGGTTCTCTCTGGATTAAAGATGGCGGATGACAGCTGTCAAAAAAGCACGTAGAATTTGCCACCACCGGGGCAGCACTGTTCTCTCTGGATTAAAAGCTTTGTTTCTAAACAAGAGCACGTGGAATTTGCCGTCACCGGGGCAGCACGGTGATTAAAGATGGTGGATGACAGCTCTGTCAGAAAAGCACATGGGTTTGTAAAGCATTTAGAATTTGTCGCCACCACATAGAGTGTAGCACGGTGCTCTCTTGATTAAAGATGGCTGCTGTCACGTGGAATTGTCTGCTACCACAGGTATCTAGCTAAAGAGGGCAGCACTGAGGTTTGCGATGCAAGATGGCTGCTGTCAAAAAGCATTTTTCAAATTATCCGCCACCACATTTCAAAGGTAAGTAGCTAAAGAGGGCAGCACTGTGCTCTATAGATTAAAGATGGCGGATGACAGCTGTCAAAAAAGCACGTGGCTGTCAAAAAGCACGTGGATTTGTTTATCTCGAGCTAGTGAGGTTAAGTTGGTAGCACTAAGGTTTAGGCCCGCCAAGATGGCAGCACTGCCGATGACAGGTGACGAAAGAGGGCAGCACAGCGCTCTGTAGTTTAAAGATGGCGGATGACAGCTGTCAAAAAGCACGTGGCTGTCAAAAAGCACGTGGCTTTGTTTATCTCGAGCTAGTTAGGTTAAGTTGGTACCACCGAGGTTTATTCCCGTCAAGATGGCAGTACTGAGGTTAGCGATGCGTTGTTGTCTGTCAAAAAGCACGTGGCTTTGTTTACAAATCTGTCAAAAAGCACGTGGCTGTCAAAAAACACGTGGCTTTGTTTATCTCGAGCTAGTTAGGTTAAGTTGGCACTACTGAGTTTTAGGCCCGTCAAGATGGCAGTACTGAGGTTTGCGATGCGTTGTTGTCTGTCAAAAAGCACGTGGCTTTGTTTACAAATCTGTCAAAAAGCACGTGGTTGTCAAAAAGCACGTGGCTTTGTTTATCTCGAGCTAGTTAGGTTAAGTTGGCACTACTGAGGTTTAGGCCCGTCAAGATGGCAGTACTGAGGTTAGCGGTGCGTTGTTGTCTGTCAAAAAGCACGTGGCTTTGTTTATCTCGCGCTAGTTAGGTTAAGTTGGCAGCACTGGAAGAGGCCTCTGGCTGAGGTGGAGGAGGCCACTGGGAGGCCACTGGCTGAGGAGGAGGAGGAGGTGGCCACTGGGAGGCCACTGGCTGAGGAGGAGGAGGCCACTGGCTGAGGAGGAGGCCTCTCCCGAGAGCCGGAGGTGGCGGTGGCGGCCGAACCCGTATATTATACTACTGTGCACAACACGCAATTCATTACTTCGCCAAAGGGTAAACTAAATTTAATGTACAACGGTTGTAGGTATTATAAACAGAGAGAAAACAAGTCGGTAGAAACTCAACACGGTAATTTACGGAAATACAGCCAGGTCGCTGTTCGCCATAACAACTCTCTGTAAACAAATAATATTGCTTTTCTGAGAAAACCCCCCGCAGGTAACATTCATATAAACCCTTTCAACCCCTTACTGCTGAAGTATCGTTCCGCTCAAAGAGGTCGAGATGTGTCCCGTTTCCCTCCATTTACAAGAACAGCATCATATCAAAGTGGCTCCTTTATTTGTTCTGCTCTACTGTAGAATGAACTCTCACTGCAGAAATTGTTTGTAAAGAGGTAAAAATAATGTATATATAAAGAAACCCTCTCCACATAACAAATTTTTTCTACTGTGTGGAATGTTCAGTATGCGTGGGAGGACGGATGAAAGTTTATGGGATCCGGAGTGAGTGAGACTTTATGTGGGTATGAGTGAGCCGCCCTAGCTGAAGTATATGTGGGGATTCTAGTATTTGTGTGTGTGTGTGTGTGAGTGTGTGTGCGTCGAATTACTTGAATGTTGAACAGGTCTTGTGAATATTATGTAAATATATGTCTATGTAAATACGGTAACTGTATATAATCACACTATGTAGAATGTAATTGTATATTGTAATATTGTAATTTTAAGTGAGGATGAAGGCACGTTCGTGTATGTGGGGCAATGACCTTTACCATTCACCATCCCGAAATTGTACCGACAATTTGTGGAAAATACAAATTATTATTATTATTATTATTATTATTATTATTATTATTATTATTATTATTATTATTATTATTATTATAATCATCATCATCATCAATTGTAACGGTTCAAATCCCGTTACAAGATGATATCTGTATTTTTATTATTTTATCTGTATTATTATTATTATTATTATTATTATTATTATGTCAGTATTATTATTATTATTTTATCTGTGATATTGTTACTATTATTGTGATTATCCGTTTTATTCAATTTTGCAATTGCCTGTTGCTTGCAAGATTGCACTTAGATGTATGCATATATACGTATGTGTAGTATGACACTCAATACCTGTACAGTGAGAATTATTGTATATATCAGAGATTGAGTGTGACGTTGGGACATCGTGCAAGATTAGTGGCGATTCTGCCAAGTCATCGCCGCTCCATGGCTACGTCATCGTATTTATTTAGCAATGCGCGCACGGACTTAGTCGCCGCGGGGCTATTTCACCACTGTATGTAATATCTGTCGCGTAGGTGGGAGTATGTCATGGTTATTTCTGGAGATTACGTAGCTGTGTCAACCAACGTCTATATAAGGTAGCTCCATATTGTAGCGTCAGTCATTACTTATACGGATGCAGTACAGTGAAGTAGTCTACTAGATC
Organism: Anabrus simplex; assembly: GCF_040414725.1. Taxonomy (NCBI): domain Eukaryota; kingdom Metazoa; phylum Arthropoda; class Insecta; order Orthoptera; family Tettigoniidae; genus Anabrus; species Anabrus simplex. Next base: position 909,370,908 of record NC_090265.1, on the reverse strand, counting down.
AAGAGGCCTTAGTTAGCCAGTCAACCAGTGTGAACGAGAGATGGTGAAGACTCAGTGAGCCATTATTGGTCATTGAGAGAGTGAGACCAAATGGTTGGTCCGTCACTTAGTGGAAGACGCGGACGCAAGGCTTACCAAGGAGTCAGAGAGGGCAACCCTGGACCTGCCAAGAGGTCATACCATATTGACTTACAAAGAAGTCAGATGTTATGGAGAAGAAGCAGTCTCAAGGATGTATTACCACGTTAGGCGTGACACATCTACAGTAAACACCAGAGCAATGGATTACGTCGTAATTACACTCAAAGTGTTAAAGGTACAGTCAAGTGAATCAGTGAGGGAAATATTTCGTATAAATTGTTAAATGTCCGGTCAAGAAGAATTCAAATTCATGCCTAGTTTCTTTCAGTTGCAATGTCATAATTTCATATTCTCATCTGTTTTATCGCAACAAGACTCACTATTTTTTGATATATTATTTAAAGAATATATATTGTTCTATCAAACGAATTCATAGTTTCATTTCATTGACAGTAAAATATCTTAACCTCAAAATTAATGGGGAAACCGAACGCCAATCTCCTTTTCCCAGAACTTATATGGTATGTTGTCAAAAGTAAGCTTATTACCCCACACCCTAGAGATAGTCAAGAGTCTCATTCTATTATTGCTGTACTGAGTGACAGCTGGCGCCCTTCAAATAATGTATGTGTAAGTAAGCAGGTAACAAGTAAGTGTGAGTACAAGGTTCCACGAGTGTGTAATTTATTTAATGAATGTTAATTTTCAGATTTTCCATTTTAAATGCAGATAATCAGATTTTTCAAGTTAAATGCAGATTTATATGTTTGTAAAGTTAGTCAAACAGTTAGGAATTTCTCACAATAATACCTAATAATAACAATAATAACAGTATGGTTTTGTCATAAAAGACTGTCATTCGCTTGTGCCGGTGAAGTTACAATTGTAAGTGACAATAGCGTTTTAAGTGAAACAGCTCACCAGTCTCTATCTGATGTCCGTGGGTTTCTCAACCTTCGCTATCGTGTACACTCTCTACACTACAGGCCACTTCTTCATAAGAGATGCCAGTAACAAGAGAACAGGCAGCTACTGCTGGCGCTAACATTTGACCATTTCGCACAATTCCGATTACATTTCCAAATATTTACAGTCATTATGTGGATAGGGTGGGCATTTATCCATTCAAAGAAGAACTGGAACGGCTCGTGATTTCTGAGACTGGTCCAAGTGAAGAAGCGTATTCTTATTAATCCTCTTCTTGGAATTTGTGAATTTTGATACTCGTGAGTTTTAAGATTCATGAGTTCTGAGACAACACCTTTCGATTCTTATTACTAGATTTCATAACATTCATCTCTTTATTTCAAAGTACATTCTAATACAATATAATTGAAAATGATAATCCACAGCCTGTTTCCAGTCATTCGACCGGGTCAGGAGTGGAATGAATGAAGCCCCCATCTAGCGGCGAGGATAGGACATGAGCTGGCTGCCGATGCCTGTCGCACCTCTCTGAGGCAATGATAAATGACTGACAGATGAAATGAAGTGTTAATGGAGAGTGTTGCTGAAATGAAAGATGACCGACAAAACCGGACTGCCCGGAGAAAACCTGCTCCGCCTCCGCTTTGTCCTACACAAATATCACATGGAGTGACCGGGATATGAACCACGGTATCCAGCGGTGAGAGGCCGGCGCGCTGCCGCCTGAGCCACGGAGGCTGTTCTAATACAATGTAATTATTCTATAAGTAAATTATTCATAACATTTTAGTAAGGTGTCAACAAAGATTTACGTACACACAAAGTAGGGGCTGCCTGGCAGAGGCGGTAAAGGCGTGCTCGGTTCGCCCGGAAGGACATGGGTTCGAATCCCCTTCAGGAAGTCGTAACATTCAAGAAACAAGATTTCCACTTCCGGAGGTGCATATGGCCCTAAGGTTCACTCAGCCTACACCAAAAATGAGTACCATTTTAATTCCTGGGGGCAAAGGCGGCCGGGCGTAGAGCTAACCACTCTACCCCATCACATGCCGAGGTTAACAATGGTGGAAGCCTTTACATTCCACTCCTCCAAGGGCCTTCATGGCCTGTACGGAGGTGACTTTGCTTTGCTTACACACAAAGTACATGTTAGACGATAATATAATTTTTAAATTTAAAATATCGGATCCAAATATTAGCAATCATTACCTCAACTTCGTCCTTCAGTGACATCCAAGTTTTGAAGTTTGAAGCAGGTTCTGCCAAGGAAGGGACACGTATCTTACAAGGGGACATTCCCTACTCGTCACCACCGATTTCGCTCAACTTTATAGAACATGCAGGGCTTGCCTAGAAATGAAATTACCTGAAGTGGGAACTCCAGATGGCCAAGCGTATAGAAAATAAAAATAAAAAATTTGACGCGGCTCTCGCACCGTATAAGCCACTTACGTTACAGCGCACGCCGAGCAGTAGTTGGCGCAGCGGTAACAGCTTGGACTAGCAATTCGATGTTCGTGGGTTCGACTCCCCGTGTGGAGACTGTTTTCTCTGTCAACTTGAGCGAAATCGGTGGTGACGAGTTGGGAATGCGCCCTTGTTAGTATAAATCACCGCTAGTCCCAGACTTTACACATTCTGACTCTCTCAGTATGTGTACAGCCACGTACAGATTGTAACTTCTCATCACTGTTAAAAAGACATGCTCCGAGTAATGTCGATCTATTGTACACAAGCTTCTCCATTAGTAAACAGATGTGATCTGAACAAACACGGTGCTAATGTGCTAACAACCTGTCGCAACGTTCGTACTTTTCGCAGGGTTTCAGATGAAGGAACTTGTATCTGGCGAGAGGAGGCAGATTATTGACGTATGTAGCATGTTTGAAAGTTTACAAACATGACGGTCCAAACTCGCAAACACTCACAGTTTGACACATGTAGGAAATACTTTTACCCACCTCCTTGGCTGTTAGGTCAGCGTATTGGCCTTCGATGCCTTTGCTGGCAGGACCTAGTGTTTACAGTGCACTATGTCTTCTGGTATAGGCTAGAGCAATTTTGTTACTTTCACTGATCTGTCTCTGTCTTATCCTTGGCTCTGACTATATGAAAGTGACTGAGGTATGAGCGATGCTAGTAATGCCATTCCTTGTGCAGCCAGTCCCTGCTATGAATGGTATGAAAACATTCATAGGGTCGGTTGGTGCATGCATTTCAGTGGGCTTGGCAGTCTGATATCTAATAGGAACTTCTGGCTCAGTGAGGAAAGCAACGGGAAACTACCTCACTCCTCATTTCCCTAGTACGCCTCTTCAGTGATGCCTAGGCCATCTATGATAGCTGATGGCAGAGCTGTTGGGGATCCAACCAGCCTTAGGGCTGAAGACTGAACATACATACATTGGCCTCCGGTTAATGAGGTCCCGCATTTGATTACCAGACGGGCGGAGGATTTTAGCCGCGTTTGTATAATTCATTTTGCTCCGGATGTGGGTGTTTGTGTTTGTCTCAATGTTTACATACAACACAAACCACCACAGAAATATGTAATAGTGAATATTTCTCTTCACATAGAGTTGACGTCAGGAAGGGCATCTTGCCGTAAACTGGGCTGGATCCCCATTAACGCCAATATCAGATAACTGGGAAGAAGGCCATAAAGAAGATCGAAGCAAATCATTTTAAATGCAAATATTCATTTTTAAACAGGTAATTTTGACATAAAACTGTGATTTGGTGATTTCAGAACACACGGTTAACAACCACGGGAAATGGTGTGCTAGCTTTCTGTCAGATTACAAAATATAATGCTTTTAGGTTAATTACAATGTACGCAGTGTTATGCAGGTGACGATAATGATGGAGTGATGATTATAAAATAAACTGATAGGGTAGTTTGTGAGATGTTCCTGAACTCGAAGTTTCTAAACTGAATCCCTCCACATTATGAAAGCATCTATCTTGAAGATCCACCTTCTTGTGCTTACTTAGGTTTGACGGAACATTCAGGTTAAATTTGAAAAACGGTTGGTTTAAGTGTTAAATCTGTAAGCTTTCCTACTGTCCTATGCGGGTCCTATTGAAATCATTGACTTCTAACCGGAGATCGGCTAAACGTCTTCGTTAGTTGGTTGCTACTAAAATAGTTTTAATAAATGAAAAACACATGTAAGTATATGTGCGAGAACTCAAAATGAAGTTTCGGAACTTTGACGTCCTTTACAACCGATAGTTCAATTAATAATATTCTTCTTCTTTTTCTAGTACCACTTTTCCCACACCCAGTCCCCGAGCCAGAATAATTAATCAAATGGGTTAAAATCCCAGACTCGACCGGAAATCGAACCGGGACTCTCTGAACCGAAGGTTTCAACACTGACCATTCAGCCAAGGGGCCGGAGAGTTGAATTAATGTTAATAATAATGTCGGTATCCATCTTCTAGCAAAGGAGTAGGCAAATGTAGACCCATGATTACACTCATCCCACAATGTTCACTCTCCAATATACCTACTGGACTAAACAGTCTTGGAGCTTGCATAGTAGAAATACGCGTATAATCGGCGCTGAGAAAATTGCACCCAATGTTAGCGAAAGAGGAGGCTGCCTGACAGGCAATACGGAAGTATGTACTCGTTTCGCCCGGATTGATATGGATCCGATATCCCGACAGAAAGTCGAAAACTGTCGAAACACTCAGCATACACTAAACATGTAGGCAAAGGCGGCAGGATAAACAGCTATCTCACAAAATGCCGAGGGTTACAGTTAGCGAAAATCTTTATCTTCTACTTCTCCAAGGCCTACATGGAGATGACTTTGTTTGCCGTTTTCTTATAGGGTTAGCGGTTCATTAAAATGAAACACGTTTAAACCAGCCTGAGAGGACAAGGGGGGTTCTGTTTTAGTTGAGAAACATTTTCATCAGAATTTTATAAGGCCACGATCTACGCAGCAGTCCCTTAACAATACAATACAATAGTCCGACATCCTTAGTTTCTCATTATTGTAGTTTTGCATAAACTTGCATGAAATTAGAAGCTACAGGAGATTTGAAGTAGGGTATAAAATTTCGGAGAAGGTGTGCACACAAAAACTAAGGTAACGGTGTCTGAAAGGCATCCTTGCATCCGTCTCTTCCATAATCAAAATAGTTTCGCGTGTGAAGAGCTAAAGAGTGGCGTGCATAGGTGTGTTCGCCCATTGTTGGTCTTGTTTATGCAGCGAAATAAGAAATATCGATGTTCAAGTACAGGGTGCAAAATTAGCTTAGATTTTGCCCACGTTGGAAAAAAAAACACTTTTGGATTATTTTATATTGCTGACACGTTTGTGCAGTGGCAGGATCAAAATTATTTGAATGGCATCGCCCTTTTAAAGAGCTAAAGCAATACTCTCATTGACTGGTAAAGCACTGTCCATTCGGAATTCATTTCTGAAAGAAATACAGTAAACGAGGACGTATATCTGAGTAATTTACGTCATTTATGGCGATCATCCATCTGTCGTAAGGAAATTGAAATTATGTTGGCACGGGTTAAGCGTCACACTTCCATTTTCAGGTTTTCGGCCACGATGGGATAGGAACGGTCTAACAAGGGAAGGGCGCGTACCGGGGAATCACGGATCTTACTTACATTTCGCACTCACGTTAAATGAGCGAGGAATAACACAACGACCAAATAATGTCTTTCGGAAATTAACTCATGCGACCTAGAGAAAGCGTTATAGTTCACACGTTTGAATTGACGTGCTTGGCTACGCAGGACTACGGCACGAGCTGGGTTGGCTGGTCGAGGGACCGCGTCACTGATCTTTTTTATTCCGTTAGTAATTGCGTGACACGTCACGAAAGTGATGTACGACATTACGAGAAATATTGTAATTCCTGCATTGATCGTGGGTCAATGAAGTCAACAGAATAAAATTGTTATGGTGGAAATAAAGGCTAATCGGAATAACACGGGACATTTTCCACGGAAGCAAATTACTCCTAATAGCTTCTGCACAATTGATGCTCGTGTTAGAAATGTTGACAGCACAAAGTGGTTGTACAGCAACCACACCTAATGAAGCGAGTATAACAGAAAATGGAACCACTGTCAAACAATATTGCATAGAATGCTCAAAGGCTCCCGGGTTTTTTGGACAAGTTATGGATTCGGTATCAGGGGCATTGCCACATGGAAGGAAAACGAGGAGACGACAGTTGGTTGTATGTAATAGATAGAATCTTCAGGATGGTGTTTCTTTGCATCGAAACGATATCCAAATTCAATAATCTAACAGTGTCAGATAATCTTCGTACAATGCCTTTCCATACTCTACACCCCTATACATCTACTTGTTGAAAGTAACCTGTGGAACAAGCAGGGATCATCATTATCATAATCTTATTTTTCTTCTTCATGTGCCATGTCCTCGCAGAATGTTGGAGATCACTAGCATGATCTGTTGTTTGTTCATAGCTATTCTGAACAGAGTAAGCTTTGTCACTCCAAATCTCTGCCTCAAGTTGCCGAGCCACGATATTCTACTTTTCTCCGGACCAAGCTTTTCATTAATTTTACCTTGGAATCACTCTTACAGAAGATGGTATTTGCTGTTCCGCAACATATGACCAATGTATTCTAGCTTCCTTCTCTTGATGGTACTGAGAATTTCTGGTTCTTTGTTCATACGGTGCAAAACTTCTATATTGGACATTTTAGTTGTCCAAGGTATCTTCAGACTCCTTCGGTACGTCCACATTTTAAACGCTTGCAACTTCTCACACATGGTCTCAGTTAGTGTCCATGCCTCAACGCCGTATAACACAATGGTGGAAATATAGCACTGGAGTATAGTCGTGTCCGCATTGTAATGATTGTCAAAAGTTATCCAAGTCCCTGAGAATTTCTGGCCAGCTAATTTATGCATAGGATCTCATGAGCAAGGTCCCAGTCATCATTGATGTGACACCCCAGGTATTTAAATTTTGCCAGTCTTGCGATCTGGTCCTTTGCTGCGCTGAGATCACCTCGCATGCCATCATCCTCCCTGCTTATAACCATCCACTTGGCCTTCTTTATATTAAGCCTCAAGCCCATGACGCTGCTGGCTTCAGTGACATCATTAAATAGTTCCTGTAGATTCTGGAGATTGGTTGCAAGTAGCACAGTGTCATCCACATACCTGATGTTATTTATGATAAAACTATTAACCACAACTCCTTGAGTCTTTCCGTGAAAAGCATCTAGAAAACTCTTTACTGAATAGATGTTGAAAAGCATGGCCGAAATTGGTGAACTCCTTTCATAATTGAGACTTCTTCCGAGACAGGACCATCAACTCTTATGCCACCACTCTGGTTCCAGCAGAGATTACCAATAATACGGATGTCCCGCCCATCAAGTCCTAATTCTCGAAGAATGTTTATAAGTTCGTTATGGCGGACTCTATCGAAGGCTTTTTCGTAGTCGACGAAACAAGCAAAAACATCGACAATGACATCTCGGCATTGTTGGACAAATACCTGCAGACTATATAGTGCCCCTCTAGTACCACAACCACGTCTGAAGCCAAGCTATGAGGTTCCGATATTCACCTCACATTTATGATAAATTCTCGAAAACAAGACCTTTAGGAATACTTTCAGAACGTGGCCCATCAAACTAATTATTCTATATCCATTCAAGAATTGGCTTTCTTAAGCAATATTACGAAAGCTGATTTGATTCAGTCACGAGGAATGGTTCTACTGCGACGAATACTGTTGAATAGGTCAACTAATGATGAAAGGAATTTTTTTCTCAAGCAGTTTCAATATCTCAGCATACATCTCATCAGGGCCTGGAGCCTTCCCACTTTTCGCTGTTCTTATGGAAGACTACTTATGCACGAGTGATATCCACACCATCGTCCGCCCAAGCACCATGATCCTCATTTCTGCGCTCCAAGAAGATATTTTATAAATATTCCATCCATTCCTTCAGTTTCTCTTCTGTGCTCTCTGAGATGTCACCATTCTTATTAAGGAGGAATTCTCTACCCTTCTTGTTATATGTACCGGTTACGTGTTTCACTTTCTTGTACATGTTGAAAAATCATTTTTTGAATTTAGTAGAGTCGTTCTTTTGCATTCCTAATTTTTTGGCCTATTGACTTCTGAAAACTTTTGTACTTTACAGGATCTTTGTTCTTAAAAGACCTCCTCTGGTTCATCAGCTTTTCTTCTGTCATCAATGACTTGTTTTTCCTTCCTCCAACATCCCTTAATTTTACTTGACTTATGTTATTAATTGCACATTTGATGTGATTCCAAATGCCTTCAACATAATTTACATTCACGCTCTTCTGAACTTCCTCAAGTTTTACACGTAGGGATGACTGAACATCCTTCAGTGCTTGATATTGGAGTTTCTAAATCTCAATCCGAGTAAAACTCCCCTTTAAATGGCATTTCTTCAGACTGAGATTCATAGAAGCAAACAGTAGGCTATGGTCTGAGTTGATATCGGCACCAGGCTATGTTTTCACACATTCGACGGAATTTCTGAACCGCTTGTTAATTGTAATGTAATCAATATGATTCCTAGGACTTCTGTCAGCATCTGAGGTCCACGTATGGATGTGTCGTGGAAGTAGCTGGAAATGTATGTTTGCTATAATAGGGCCCTCCTCATGGCACGTCTGAACCAGTCGATCACCTCGGAGATTGCTTGCTCCTAATCCGTAGTCAACGACTACATTAGCCCGTTGGCCATGGCCGATGTTGACAATGAAATCACCCATCACAATCTCAGATGATTTGGTGTTTGACAGGGATGCTTCGATTTTCGTGTAAAAAACTTTGACATCAACGTCTGACGCATCACATGTTGGAGCATATACTTGGATGATATTCACAAAAACTGGCCGTGAATTAAGCTGTAATGAACATACTCTCTCTGATACTGGTACACAGACTTACTGATGTCTCGATGTACAATGAAACCCACGCCATTAAAATGGCGAGGATCGTCATTACCGGAATAGTATACCTGGTAACCACCGACTACACTCTTTCCTGAATGAGGCCAAAACATTTCGCTAATGTCATGAACGTCGATCATGAGTTCCTCCATCTCTCTAATGGCGTTATGAGTCATTCCACTTTGGAAACAAGCTACGAACATTCCACGTTGCTATCCTTCTCATGAATGACCCGGAGATTCTTAGCACCCTCTGCCCACTGAAGAGCTGCCGGAATATGGGGGCTTTGGCTTTAAGTTTTACAGTCATGCTAAAGATTTTACCGGGGATTAAATACGAGGTGGTTTCCCGCTGCCTTCCTCGCGCAGTTTCGAGACCTCTTACACCACTATGGTTACGCTCCCAAATGTGGTTCACATCATCGTATCAGCCGATACCTTGGCTAGCGCCATCGTGCACTAACAACGAAGCTGCTGCCCCCCGTCGTTATGGACTCCAGTGGTCTTTCCTCCACTGAGGGACCACATCCGTCTCTAAAGACTCAACCGCCCGAAACCGTTGGCCTTTTATGGTGGTCAGGTTATTTCCCACCGCCCAACAATCGGCGTTGAGATGTTGGCTTCACGGTCTACTCCGTTACCGCAGCAGGATACCCTGGCCAGACACGGTATCTACATATTGTATAGATTTATTTCCAGAAAAGGAATCCAGAATGAGCTCAATTTCAGAGGGTTGTGAATTTTGCATGAATACGCCATTAAACCATTCGGTTACTTTCCGAATTTAGTGCAACCAAAATTAATATTTTTATGCGAAAACGTTCTTTTCCACCGTCTTTCCGAACACACCTTTGGACTCTCTTAAATTGATGCATAAAGGTCCCATAAGTTCGCCACTTGCGGTAAATGTCGTCATTATGGTGTAACTGTGTATGGTGGACACCACAGATCGCACTGCGGTGGTAACTAATTTTTTACGCTGTTAAAGTCGATGTCCTTCCCGTCATCGGAATCGTTTGCTTCAGGATCAAGTGTCATTGTACCATTATGGATTTCGAGCAAAACTACAATGTAGAGAGAATACGTATGCAATGTTTGATATTCCTAGCTCGTCGGGAAACCGATAAATTTCCTCGCACACACCCTCACTTGGACAGAAAACGTAATAGATTTTATATGTAGGTCCATAGATTATTTTGAACAAGTGAAAAATGTCAGAATCGTACATTCCCCGTAGAGAGAAATTATTTGACACACGCCTAAGTATAAAGTCATATAAATGATTCTATATTCATCAGGTCGTTGAAGTTCGCTTTATAACAGCACCGGATAATGTTCGCTGTTACAGTTCGGAGTTTAATGAGCGGATGCTATGACATGTTCCGTAACAAGCTTTGGAAATTATAACTGAACATTTGCGTAGGTTCACAGAGCGTATAAACTGGATAATTTATTGTATGGGTGCTCGTGTAGTAGATACCACACCAATCCGTCACAATGCCCAATCTGTGTGTATGTCTTGCAGCGCAAGCTATTAACAGATACGACTTGATAATCAAAATTTTAATCTATCTATCTATCTATCTATCTATCTCTCTATACTTACTACTTACTTACTATACTATATATAAAAATGGATGTATGTATGTGCGTAAATGACACATCTCCTCCTAAACTACTGGAGCAATTTCAATCAAATTTTGAACAAGTAATTTTTGCTATCTGAAGACGAGCACTGTGGGGGTAAGCCACCTCTAGCCCCTTAGGGGTGGGGGTTAAGGGGATCAGGTATAAAATTAATCGAAAATAGAGTCGAATCCATAGTTTTGGGGGTCGCTGAGGTGAATAGTGACACTTCCGATTTTTGAAAGTCAAATTTCTGCTCCCATTTGGGTGGGGGGCGAGGGGGGACTGATATATAACATTAAACGAAAATAGTGTCGAATACATAATTTTCGAGGTCATCGAGGTGAATTGTACTCTCCGGATTTTTAGTATCAGGAGATAAACCACGTGGGGGTAAGACAGCACAGGAACCCTTAGGAGCGGGGGGGTGAGGGGGTCAGATATACAAATTAACGAAAATAGTGTCGGGGTCGCTAAAATGAATAGTGACACTCCGGATTTTTTAAAGTCCAAGTTTAGCCCCATATGGGGTGGGGGCGAGGGGGAGTGATATATAAAATTAAACGAAAGTGTCGAATACATAGTTTTCGGGGTCGCCAAGGTGAATTGTACACTTCGGATTTTTAGTATCAGGAGATAAACCACGTGGGGGTAAGACAGCACAGGAACCCTTAGGAGCGGGGGGGGTGAGGGGGTCAGATATACAAATTAACGAAAATAGTGTCAAATCCATACTTTTCGGGGTCGCTGAGATCAATAGTGACACTCTGGATTTTTTAAAAGCCCAAGTTCAGTCCCCTTTCGGGTGGGGGTGAGGGGGGAATAATAAATAAAATTAAACGAAAATAGTGTCGAATACATAGTTTTCGGGGTCGCCGAGGTGAATTGTACACTCCGGGTAATACACCCCAAGAAACCTTAGGGGCAGGGGGGGCAAGGGGGGCAAGGGGGCTGAGATACAAAAAACATCAAAAGTAGTGTTTAATCCATACTTTTCGTGCTCGCTGAGATGAATAGTCACACTCCGGAATTTTTTTAAGTCCAAGTTCACCCCACTTCGTGGTAGGGGGCGATGGGAGAATGATATATAAAAATAATCGAAAATATTGTCGAATCCATAGTTGTCGGGGTCGCTGAGAGGAATAGTAAGACTCCGGTTATTTTTATAAGTCCAAGTTCATCCCCCTTTGGGATCAGGGGCGAGGGGAGAGTGATATGTAAAATTAATCGAAAATAATGTCGAATACATAGTTTTCGGGGTCGCCGAGGTGAATTGTACACTTCGAAATTTTAGTATCAGGAGACAAACCACGTGGGGGTAGGACACCCCAAGAACCCTTAGGGGCGGGGGTCGAGGGGGCTGAGATATGAAAATAATCGAAAGTTGTGTCGAATCCATACTTTTCGGGGTCGCTGAGATGAATAATGGCACTCCGGAGTTTTTTGAAGCTCAGCCCCCTTCGTGGTGGGTGGCAATGGGAGAGTGATATATAAAAATAAACGAAAATAATGTTGAATCCATAGTTGTCGGGGTCGTTGAGATGAACGGTGAGACCCCGATTATTTTATAAGTCCAAGTTCATCCCCCTTTCTGGTGGGGGGTGAGGGGGATTCAGATTTAAAAATAATCGAAAATAGTGTCGAAGCCATAGTTTTCGGGGTCGTTGAGATGAGTAGTAACATTCCCGATTTTTTAAATCTCAAAGCTAAACCCCCTTTAGGGGGGAGGGGGAGTGAGATATAATAATAATAATCGCATGTACTGCCTAATCCATAGATTTTCGGTTCGCTGAGATGAATAATAACATTCCGGAATTTTAAAGTCTAACTTCAGCCCCCTTTTGGCATAGAGGGTGAGAAAGGGTGAAAAAATAAATTGTCAAAAATAGACGTGTGTATGTTCCAGAATGACTTTCAAGTATGACTTACTACCTGGAAAACATACTGTGGGAGTAAGACGCCCCTACAACCACTATGGATGCGGGTGAAATATAATCCATATTAATAAATAGAAGTCAGTTTGGCGCGATCTATATATACTGCACTATATATATATATATATATATATATATATATATATATATATATATATATATATATAAAGTCATAAAAATGAAAACAGACGTGAATTAATGAGACCATTCCAGTCATCTTAGAAACTTAAAACTTGGCACCAGACAACCTGATAACTTCAGGATTCCTAGAAAAATCTAAAATTCTCGAAATTCTCGGAGAGGGACACGCTGGGAGTTTCAAATCTGCATAAGAACACAGTCAGTGATATTTATCCAGTTCTCACATTTAGGCCTACTGGTTAATAAAATTTTTCACGAGTAGTGTCAAATTGTTTGATATTTCTTCAGTTAACATGGTATTAACAGACGCCTGCGTTCTAGAATTTAGCGGATCATAAAATAAAAATAGTGGATATACCGGCACAATTGTCTCGCAACAAAGCACTCGTATGTAAATGCCAACCTATAAACTTTGAGCACTGGAGGTGAGCAGTTAAGTAGCTGTATCTAATCACATGATCTTAAAGCATGTATCCACATTTACAGGTTCACGTAAAGTAAATTGAAGAAAACAAAAACAAGACAAGAAGCAGGTTCATGAACCACAAGTAGTTCTTGACCTTCACGTTAACTACAAGAGATGGCACTTTGGGAGGTCCTATTCTGATCAGTCAGTCAAGAAGTCGGACTTTAAACGGAATACAAAAATGGATCTAAGAATCCGGTCGTACAAAACTAAACCTATATATTCTAATTTAATTTCAAATGAGACAACAATACTATATTTACATATAACAGTTTTTCGACCAGTCATGGCATGAAATCAGAGTTACTGAATTTTCTAAGGAGGAAAGTGAAAAGAAAAGGAAGACGAAGAAAAGGACAATTTGTAATTCCCGTGGATCAGTGATTTGTATCAAAATTATAAACGTCAAATACACATTTGACTTGCGTGTATTAATCAGTTCAACGCTCGATAGACATTGGATTTAGATTTATTGTACAGTATTCTTGCACCTATGTTGGCTGTTTGCTGCGTTGGGAGAAGTAGCTCGTAGTTATTGCAAAGTGAGTCCTATTTACTCTGTTATCGGCATTTGGAGTTTATCACTCTGAATTAACAGCGTATTAATGGGAATCTGCGGCGTGACAGAAACAACTGGACGAATGTCGAATTTTATTAAAGCATTCACTTGCCCAATAACGGTATAACAACTGGCATTTTAATCACCTGTGACACTGTCTGGCATCTGCCACACTGATTTTATTTTTTCAAATTCACCAGGTAGCTGAAATGTACTAAAACGGAAAAAGTAATTTCTAATAAAAAAACCGATAAACACATTTAGAACGGTAATGAACATGCCGAGTGTTTTCCTCCCTCCTAGAAGCGAGGAACTAGTTCAAAATGTGGATTTTACTGAAAATAAAAGCTAAAATCCATCTCTGATGAGATGGAGGGTTTACAGTACGCTATGTCTTCTGCCATGTACCTGAAAAATTCGTTTCTATTTTTATCAACCTTTTTCAATCATTACTTGGGCTTTGAAACTATGACAGTGGTTGAGATATGAGTGATATCAGTAACACCATTAGGTATGCCGCCATTTACTGTGGTAAAGGGTGTAAAGTATGGCTTGTAGGGTGAGTTGGTGTGTAGGCTTTATCTCATGTCACTTACGTTTTTCTTCAAGTTGCTTTACGTCGCACCGGCACAGTGTGAAGGAGGCGACCGTGGCCGTAATTAAGTTAATCCCCACCATTTGCCTCGTATAAAAATGGGAAACAAAGGAAAATCATCTTCAGGGCTGCCGACAATGGGGCTCGAACCTAATATCTCCCGAATGCAGGCTCACAGATACGCACCCCTAACTGCACGGCCAACTCGCCCGGTGTTTCACGTTTCGGACGGTTTGGTAGACCTTCTGCACCTTCTGACTCAGAGAACACAGCAAGGGGAAATTACTTCAATATTCGTTTCCCTGATACCCTCATTCAGTGATAACTGATCTTTTTGTGACAACAAACGGTGGAACTTATGAACAAAAACAGCCTTTGGGCAGTGTATTTCACTTACATACTGAAAACACAGACACGAGTGTTGTGGCATAATCCATGACAATTATGGTAAACCTAATCGGCATTTTACTGCGCCTTACTATTTCGGCTCCCATCTGTATATTTACAATTGCATTCGTGCGAAAAAATAACTGCAATGACATATGGCACAACCCTCGTTCTATGTACATTATTTAAGTACAGTATTTCAGTACAAGACTAGCTAGCTGTTAGCATGCCAATGGTAAACAGCTGTGGATACTTTTATCGTTAGTGACGTCTGAGCGTTGTTATTTAGAAGCTTAGATTGTAAATCTTGAAATTCGCAGCTCCTAATTATAAGTACAACATAGAAAAGTATTTTTCCTGCTCTAAATTCTACCAATTTTATTGTTATAGCTGGCACTGAAGGATCGCAAAGTGTTGCTTTGGCAAACGAAAAATATACCGGAGTAAACTTGTGTGCATAACATACTCGTAAGAATTAGAGCACCCGCAGCTTGTCTGTCTGCTTCGCTGGTGGACAGTAGCGCAGTGCTGGTCAGCGTGGCACCTATCCATAAACTGTTTTAATACCGCCATTCGGTATCACCGGAGTGCTTCTCAATGGTCAACACAATTAAAATCTATAAAAAATTGAGAAGGTAACTTCATAAAAAATTGGACAATTCGTAACAAATCACAGACAGCTATTGTCTGATGTTATTACAAAAAGTAAGAACAACAAAATAGCAACAAAAACAACAATATTATTTCTTATATTTTTGTAAGCGAAATCGAGAACAATAATATGTTTGGATGCCATCTTTTCCCGTCTGTGTGATGGTCGTGCGCGATTACAAATTTCAACTCTGTATCAAAAGTACTGAGAAGTGGCTTTCGTAAAGCAATGAGGAATTTCTAGCTAGTCATAAGCTCAGTTAGTTTAACTACACACAGTAATGTATAAACCGCACTATTACACGTCATCGAGTTATTAGAAGAGAATAACAGTGGCAAAAAACACTTTGTAATGGAACTTGGGAAACATGCGTGTTTGTTTGCCATTGCATTGGTTACTCAATTTATCTCTATTCAAACGTTTAGAAACAGATTTACTAAAACAATAGGCGGTTGCTAGCTAATTATAGTCATACAGTATAAAAGCACTAATCAACATAGAAATCGCATCTAACACGTCATTGGAAACAACTTGCACATAAGTATACTAAATCGTAGGTGTGAATTATCATACTAGTCTGAAAGCAACAAAAACATATTTGTAATCGAAAGTCGAGACAACAGCGGCCACGCCAGAGATAAATTTCCCTCCTCCCGTCTATTATACTTCTTTATCTTCGAGCCCACTAAGAATCTACATCGTGCAATACAGAATGCATAAAAGTGTTTCGTACATTAAAGGAGTGTTAAATGGTTTTGATTTGATTTCATTTGACGTGTTTATTTATCATCAACAGAGCCATTACTTCTCCAATTACAGGCGATATAATAAATTCAAATAATAACAATACCGACAACAATTACTACTACTACTAATGAAAATAATTAAGCTATATGTTTAAAACCACATACCGAAAAAGAGAACATGAAAACAGAACTTTGTTTATACATTTGAAATGACAGATAGGTAAAAGAAAGAAGTATAACTTCCAATTACCAAATATGCAGAACAGGATAAAAGGAACTCTCTATCAATGAGGTGTCCATAGGATGTCTGCGAATTTCACTAGCTGACGAGTGGAATACATCCACCATCCGCTAATTTCATTCTGGGATTTTAGGGCCTATGTGATTCATTCTGCACCTGGGTAAGAGAAAGGTGTCGCGTGTTACGGGAAGAAACACGAACTGGTAGCAACTGGAGTAAATTAGGACTACCAAGGAAATTGCCGATACATTTGGGTATGACTCAATACGCATCTTTGTACAGAACACATCACAATCTATCGATAAAATGAAATGGCATACGGCTTTTAGTACCGGGAGTGTATGAGGACATGATCGGCTCGCCAGGTGCAAGTCTTTTGATTTGACGCCTGTAGGTGTCGTGATGAGGATGAAAGGATGATTAAGACAACACATACACCCAACCCCCGTTCCAGCGAAATTAACCAATGATGGTTAAAATTCACGACCCTGCCGAGAATCGAACCCGGGACCCCTGTAACCAAAGGCCAGCACGCTAACCATTTAGCCATGGAGCTGGACACAATCTATCGATGATAGCTTGATACTCAAACACTTTTCAATGATCCATTTTGAGAATCTGATCTGTACTCGTTCTAAGACTTTAATTAAATATTTTTGTGAAGGGATCCACACTTCAGAGCAGTGCTCTAGATTAGACCGTACAAAAGAGTATAGAAGTATTGTAAACATAGGAAGCATAATCTGCGGTGATTAGTTTCAGCTGCCTCCCTCCCAGGTGTCGTCCTGATTGAGAACAGTCCAGATTGCGAACAATGGTCCACAAAAGGAGCGTATTTTAGCAAATACACCTATCTTCATAACTGTGCGCGTGATGAGGTGTCGAAGCGTCCGAATAGCGTTTCATCCGAATTCCAGGAACAGGCAGCTTAAGGGTTCGGCTGTCTGCAGCCCTGAAGATGATTTTCCGTGTTTTCCCATTTTCACACCAGGCAAATGCTGGCTGGGGCTGTACCTTAATTAAGCCCACAGCCGCTTCCTTCCAAATCCTAGGCCTTCCCTACACCATCGTCGCCATGAGACCTATCCGTGTCGGTGCGACGTAAAGCCACTAGCAAAAGAAGAAATATTATTATTATTATTATTATTATTATTAATAATAATAATAATAATAATAATAATAATAATAATAATAATAATAATAATAATAATAATTGTACCGGGCGGTACACCTCCACGCCGCTAATTTAAAATGTGCACCAATTGAAACTCCTCTGCTGGAGGAAGTCTGAACTTTATCGACGGTATTAATTTTCAAGTTTCTCGGAAGATGTCACTACGTGGAAAGTTTGGAGTTTTTGAACTGTGCCACTTTTGATGTATTTTTGTTTTACCGGTAGTAAGAAGTGTGAACTTTCTCTTCTAGAGGACACTACTGAAAAACTACAATGGTGCACCCTAGTGCGACGTGAAAGAACTATCTTTTGGAGAAATTTTTATTTCAAAAGTTTGTTTCTTGTTAAATTTCTTTCTGTTATTGTTTAAGTTGGCTGTATACCCCTCTCTTTCCCCTTGTTTTGTATTTAGCCAATCCCGAATTTCTTTTATTAATTTCTGACCAATCGGATGTATCTTCCCCCAACTTGAATATGTTGCTGTATCCTACCCAATAAAGTGTTTGTGGGAGGGTGTTCTCATTCCCCTAACGCCTCGAACTATCCGCGAGAGTATATAAACTGCTGATTTTAGGGTCTCCGGGCCACTTCTGTTCCATCTTTTCGTGTGTAAAGTACATAGCAGGGGGCGGGAAGCGCCTCTTTCTTCGGCGGCAGTCAACAACCAGGTAATGGCCGATTAATTACTTCTTTTCTTGCTTGCTCAGCAGTTTAACTCTCGGGGCGGGTCCGAAGTTTTTCCATTATGTAACCTTCCTTAAAATGTAAAGAAACTTGTATCTATTCTATCTTTTAAACTACATATTGGGATAGAGAGTGCTTAACCCTCTCGAGCTCCCACTCATATTGTTTTGAGGTGAACTTATTTTCTCAACCTATTCTTCCTTAACATTATGTAAATTTGTTTCTTTTCTAAAGTCACCTCCGTAGTATGGGATTAGCCCTTGCATCAGTGGCCTAGAGCCAAATTAGATTTTGAAACAAATATATTAGGAGTGCAGATCGCCTCCTCTCAAATTGTTATTTTAGAGGTCATTGTAATTACCCTTTTTCATTTAATTGACCTCAGTAGGTTGGGTATGTTACCCCTGTGTCTATGTCCTGAGAGGACAACTTGAAGGTGGAGTTTGGTGTGGCCTTTGAGAGGCTTGAAGTTTGAGAGCGTGTGGCTCTTTCTTGAAAATTAAGTGTTGTATGCCTCGAGGAGGCTTTTCTGTGTAATTTGGAGCAAGTGCTTTTGAACATGAATGGAGTTTTCTGCCCCTCTGGTAAAACTTATTTTGGAGTAAAGCTGCGCTAATTGCCCTAGAAGTGTGAATTCGGGGTTCGAAGCCCAAATACTGTAAATACTGTAATTGCACCTTTTGTTGCCTTGCTACTCTGTACCTGCCGTACTTGTTATTTCTTAATTTTGAAAAGAAAATATAACCTTGTTAAATTTTAAATTAATTTTACTTTCGTAGCTTGAGACCTGTTCACCACCCCGCACCTTCTTTCACGCATAACTACCACAAAAACACGGTAACAATAATAATAATAATAATAATAAACTATTAATAACACAACTCTCACTAATCCACCTTAAACAACTACCCTTCTACTTATGTAATACAATAAAAAAGATAATCTTCTAAATGATAAGATTACTTCAAACAAAATGATTAAACATTTTCAATAAGAAAACATATTTTTAAAGATATGGTTAGGTTACCTAAAACATCCCAATGTACCAGTTAATCTTAATACTACTAGAACAAAAATTACATATGAGAATGTTTTGAAAATTGTATCAGTTTTATGTATCTCACGTCAACACTGATCTCTTGTTCGCAAACCGAGCTCGATAGTTGCAGTCGCTTAAGTGCGGCCAGTATCCAGTATTCGGGAGATAGTAGGTTCAAATCCCACTGTCGGCAGCCCTGAAAATGGTTTTCCGTGGTTTCCCATTTTCACACCAGGGAAATGCTGGGGCTGTACTTTAATTAAGGCCACGGCCGCTTCCTTCCCACTCCTAGCCATAAGACCTATCTGTGTCGGTGCGACGTAAAGCAACTAGCAAAAAAAAAAAAAATCTTGTTCGCAATCTGGACAGGGTATATTTAGTTTTTCGGAATCTGGACGGGTTTTGCCTTGTTCGCAATCTGGACAACCCCCTCCCCCAGACGCTCAAGTGTTAACGAGACACAATTTTTGCAGAGGCGATGTCCGCATGACCTTCCTTGTGCCCTTCGTCTATCCGTCTCCACTGCTGCAGATCGTGTCCGAGAAACGCCTGGAAATTTCCAAATAATATACGAATCATTGTTGCGTTGATGTGAATTGTGCTTCCAAGTTGGAGGGAGATATTTAGAACATCTGCTCTAAGGTACTGTACGTTTGTCCACTTTCACTGCGTGCAGGTAAAATGTAAACCAAAAGAATGTCTCGTTTCGCTTGAACACCTGCGAGGTTGGCAGTCGAAATAAAGCACGTGTTGCGCCGAATCTAATCACCACAAATCTATGGTTCCTATGGTCACAATACTTTTATTTGATATGACTTCTTTTCGTCATAAACTTCCGAACCCTATTGATAACATATTACTATACAACTTGTAGCACTGAATCAACTACCGCCATCTAAAAGCGATTGACATTAATAATGTAAATATGCCGTATAATTCATACAGAGTCAGCATGACGTAGGCACGAGTGGTATAATCCATCAGCGTCACAAGACAAGTCGTGATACAGCAGATCGATAGTGTCTACGTTTATATGGGATAAAGATGTCACCGAGAGGAGGGGCGACAGTGGCGTGATATCTATTTCATGCATCAGCAATCACGGCCATTCTTTAAAACGTCGTCCGAAGGCGCCGGAGTTGTTCGACAGCTGCACAATTGGACAAGCTCGCCGCTCCTAACAGACTGGCTCGCTGTCATAGACCGTTTAACTGCGATCACTGAATGGTGCTTCTCGGCGAAACTATTCTTTACACTTTGAGTTACATCGAACCCTTACAGGCTACGTGGATACGAAGCAACAGACTTGTAATTAAGTATCACTCATTACAAATAAAACTTATGTCTAAGCAGTGCAGTTCGTTAGACTCCCTTCTCTTCTACTCAACCCTGGAGGACCGAATCCCGACTCACTCACTTGAGATTTAGGACTGCTAAAATTTCAGAGATCTGTGGTAATAGATTTGCTGGTACATCACAGAAACAAATTTTTGCATACCTAAAATATTATTATTATTATTATTATTATTATTATTATTATTATTATTATATATAATTCGCTGGGGCCATCAAGGACCACGTTAAGTCTTGTTGCATTTGACACTGAACTTGGCCTTCTTTAAAGCCCAAATTTCCCTCATTCTTTGTGAGTGGGCCTGCTTACGCTCCTCTGTCCAAGGGGCAGTCTCGGTTTAGCCCGTTCGTCAATATTTTCTTGCGGAAGAGATCTCTGTTAAGAGCGTCTTCAGCTGAGATATGTAGCATTTGCAGGTCTTCTTTGGTATTTCTAAACCAGGGAATTGTGGTTTTGGGGTTTGAATCAAAAAAGTGAAAGATTTCTTTAGTTAACTTTCTTCCGTCCATTCTTTTCAGATGACCGTAAAATCGTGCCCGTCTTTTTCTGATTGTGTCGGTAATTTTCTCTATTTTGCTGTAGACTTCCTTGTTGGATCTCTTTTGATGGATTCCATTTCTGTACTTTGATCCCAAGATTCCTCTCACAATTTTGTGTTCTCTTTTCTCCAGTTCTTCAAGGAGTCCTTTGTTGGCATTTAGAGACAGGGTTTCGGCTGCATATAGAACTACTGGCTTCAGAACTGTTTCATAGTGACGTATCTTGGTGTTTTGGGAAAGGCATTTTTTGTTGTAGATTGTGAGGGATGTTTGACAGGCTATTTCCAGTTTGCGTACTCGCTCCTGAAGTGCTTCTTTGTCCAGTCCATTTTTCATGATGATCTCACCCAGGTATTTGAATTTGTCTACACGGGTGATGTCCCCGTATTTTGTATGGAGTTTTGGTGGAGCCTCTTTGATGTTAGTCATTACTTCTGTTTTCTCAAACGATATCTGCAAACCAGTTTGTTTGGCAATTTCCTTTAAAATTTCAACTTGAGCTCTAGCGGTTTCTATGTCGTTTGAGAGAACAGCAATATCATCGGCAAATGCTAAGCAGTCTGTTGCGATCCCCTTGGATTTGGTTCCTATTCTCAATGGACTGTAGTTGGTTTCCTGTAATCTCACCCGCCAGGTTCTGATAATCTTTTCAAGAACACAGTTGAAGAGTATCGGGGATAGCCCATCACCTTGTCGGACTCCTGTTTTGATTTCAAAGGCATGCGAGAGACATCCGTGGAACTTCACCTTGGATTTTATATCAGACAGGGTGGCTCTAATTAATGCCAGCAGTTTCAAATCAACTCTAAATTCATTTAAGATGTTTAGCAGGACTTCTCGGTCAATGGAGTCGTACGCTTTCTTAAAGTCCACAAACACAGACACATACTGCTTGGACCTTAGTGTACAATATCTGATGATCATTTTGAGATTTTGGATCTGTTCAGCTGTTGAGCGGCCTTTTCTGAACCCTCCTTGGTATTCACCTATTTGATGTTCGACTTGTGCTTCCAAACGCTCCAGGATGGCAAGTGATAGAATTTTGTAAGTCACGGATAGCAAAGATATTCCTCTGTAGTTGTTGATGTTCTTCACGCTGCCTTTTTTGTGTAATGGATGAATCAAAGCTATTTTCCAATCTTCGGGTAGGGTCTCCTTGTTCCAAATTTCTTCTATTTGCTTTTGCAAGATATCAAGTGATTCCTTTGGGGCATATTTTCATAGTTCTGCTACTACTGAGTCTTCCCCCGGCGCTTTGTTATTTTTGAGACGGGCAATGTGGCGCTTGATTTCATCTCTGTCGGTTGGTCTGGAATCTGGGTACCTGAGTACCGGTTCCTTGGTCTCAATGGCGCTTTGCGGTTTAGAGCAATTAAGTAAATTCTTGAAGTAATCTGCCAGAATGCTGCAATTTTCTTCATTTGAAGTCGCCAGTGTGGCGTCCTTTCGCTCAAAGCATAGAGATGGTGGTTTATAGCCAGTGAGTTTGCGTTTGAAGTCTTTGTAGTATTCTCTGCTTTCATTCGTCCTAAAGTTTTGTTCTATCTTTTCAATGAGAGATTTTTCGTATTTACGTTTCTCAGTTCTGAACACCCTAGCTGCTTGGGCACGTTGGGTTTTGTAGGTTTCCCAATCATTTTCTGATTTCGTTGAGTAGTACTGTTTCCACGCATTGAGTCTTTCTTGGAGGACTGATTCGCAGGTACCATTCCACCAGGCATGCTTTTTGCTTCTCTTGATTTCTGCAACGTCTTTGGCGGCCTCAACAAGGAGACTTTTGGCGTTGTTAAAGTCACAGTCATTTGGTATAGCCTTCTCCTGGAACTCCTCGACCCTTTGCCGAAGTTTATCATTCTCGAAGCGTGTGATCTGTTTGGTTGTCTTCCATGTGTTTGCGGGAATTGGTTTGAATTTGATAAGAGACATATATTGATCTGAGGCCACATTAATGCCTTTCTTTACCTTGACATTCCTAATCTCAGGGCTGTTTCTCCTGGAGATTGCAACATGATCAATTTGGAACTCTCCGAGAGCTTGGACGGGAGAACGCCAAGTCATTTGCTTTCTGGCTAGATGGCGAAAGTGGGTTGACATGACCTGCAGGTTGTGATTTTCGCAAATGGACACGTCTTTTGCCGTTGGGATTGGTTCTTTTGTGAGCAGGGTAATTTCCTATAACTTTCTTATACTTCTGTTCACGACCTAGTTGGGCATTGAAGTCACCCAAAAGAAGCTTGACATGGTGTTTGGGGATTTTGTTTAATTTTTCATCCAGTAGGTCCCAGAAATTATCAACTTCGTCTGGATCAGACTTGTTCTTATCGTTTGTAGGAGCATGTGCGTTAACTAGGGCGTAGGTTTTGTTCGCGCATTTAATTGTGAGTATAGACAATCTTGTCATTCACAGGTTCGAAATTTGCAACCGATTTAAGGATCTTGGTTTTAACAGCAAACGCGGTTCCAAGCATCACAGCTCCATTGAGGATTCCTCTTTGTGCTTTGCTCTTGAAAAATCGGTAGCCTTCGGATTCAAAAATCTCTTCATCTGGGTACCTTGTTTCCTGTAGGGCCATTATGGATATCTGATTTTCGTGAAGAGCTTTGGTGAAAGTTTTCAGCTTGCCAGTTTGTGTAAGTGAATTTATGTTGAAAGTTGCTAGAAAGGTTTTAGATTTTGGCCTGAGTTTTTGACTCTTCGGGGTACACCGAGACACTCCGACTCGTCTCTTGCATGATGTCGAGTCTCCCCCAGAATCCAAACGAGACTCGTGCGCCGTGGCGTTCACGACGAGGGATTTATCCGAAGATTTACCCCCTGGGGTATGTTTCTTGAAATGTTGTGCCATCATGCTTTTTGACTTGACTTTGCTTTGCTTTGGGCGGGTACCCATCCTTTTACAACTAGGGTTGTTAGCCCTAGAGGTTGCCTCAAGATGTTTTCTGGCTTCTGGTCATTTTCCAGTCTTCGCCGTAACCCTGGCAAGGGACCAGTTTTTTTCACGGTGGTATTTTATTTCCCTACTACCCTCTGACTCTGCTGGCGGCAGAGCCAGCGAGCTACCCCAATTCCAGTGGGACGCGCCCGATGGAGGTAACCGGTAAATCCCCACACGGGTATTATTATTATTATTATTATTATTATTATTATTATTATTATTATGAGCTTTCTTCTTAGATCAGTATTCCTTCACCTTTGCGCTGTGGATTTCTTTCCTTTCCTGAGTCCACTTCTCTCTCACTCCAGGATGCAACGTTTTAGCTGTCAGTGACTGGAGAGTGTCGGATGTTCTGATCAGCATTCTCAATTTATCCCTGTTGAATTTATCTTTGGGATCAGTTTTTTAAAATTCTAGGGCTTATCGAACCAGTTTCGTCCATTTAAGGTTTGTCTCCTTCCGTCTAGAAATTATATTGAAGATTCTTGAGGTCAGTCTCTTGTTGTCCATTGCGACTACTGTATGTGACCATAGAGGTTGTCTGCTTTCTCATGGCTGATGCTGTTACGATCTCCGCTTATACTACGTATATTCCCTACCTTGCATGCTGCTTTTTCTCCGATCATGTCGCCGCTGCTCCACGCATTCAACTACTCCGCTCACCTGTGGTCTGGCTACTCCATTCATCACGTGACTCTGACGTCATCTTCTCCACGCTTCGCCTTCTCCGTCGTGTGTGTGCTGGTGCTTACCTATTGGACACGTGATAATGACGCTTCTGGATCTTGCTGGCTTTCAGTCTCTTTACTTTTCTCGATCTTTCTGTACTGATATATATATTCCCACTCCGCTGCTCCAGAAATTGAGTCTGCCTTCGTCTCGGAGTGGTGGAGCACCGAAATAACTGTACTACGTTGTATAATGTCACTTCCATCTGGACTGTTATTTCTTCAAGTAATTTGGTGAGCTAGACTTATCATTATGTTATTAGGACATTAAATTTTCTATTGGGCCTTCTGCCACAGCTGAACTTTTCTTCCGCCGGCTTAAATTTGTTTCTTCAAATCACATATGCAAGACTTTATTTCTGCAAAAACCTTTCAATCCGGAACTGCGCTACGGACAATGTAAAAATTGTAATCTCATCATCCGCCTCCTAGGACGTAAGCTACTTTTTATCATAAATATCTAATAACTGATCCCGCAGCATAGACACACCCGGCGAAGAAAATCCTTTCCCCAGTTCGATCTTTACCCCACTTCCCCATTCCCTTCCTTTCGCATTTCTTTTCTTACAGATTTTGCTTTTTTTTAAATTCCGCTTTTACATTCTTCATTGTACGCTTTGTATTTGGTCATAAGTTTTTGTTTTTGGATACATTTCTTATAATCTATATTGTGAATGTGGCACACTTTTCGTATCTTCTCAGGTTTCCTCTATGTAATTCACTATCTATCGAACTCTTGTCTTCGATTTATTATCTTGTTGCAAAATGTTCCATTATTTATTTGTTTATTGTTAAATATGTCTTATTTATATTGTTAATCTTTGGTTTTCTCTTGTTACTATATTCTTTCATTTCTTGGTCTAGTTCCTTCTTACTGCACCTTTCCATCGTTCAATTATTATTATCTGTGCCTCCTTTTCTACGACCTTCTTGCTTAAGCTATAGATATTTACTAATTCTGTACTATATTATATCAGTATCGTATGTACATTACCACTATTGCCGTGCACTACAGTTGTCTATCGATAATCGCACGCCACCAACAATGCTATGCTCTTTAAATGTTGGTAAAGCTCGTTATTATGCCTAATTATCGATTCACCTCCCTCATTAATGGGGCACATTAATTTTCTCATTATATTTCGTTCTTTCACTTCCAAATTCCTGAGTTGTTCCTCTTTAACCATGTTCAATCATTCTGAGGCATACAGTAACGAAGGGCCTACTGCAGTTTCATAGTGTCGACGTTTGAGGCGAAGGGGAAGGGATTTGGACTTGTAAATGTTCTTACACAGATGGAAAGCTCTCTCCAGTTTGGTACACCTGCCTTTCATGGCTACATCTTCACTAACGTTCGAGGTTATCAATTCTCCGAGATTTTTGTAGGAGTTAGTATTACTGTATCCCCATGTGGGATTGAGTTGGGTACATCTCTGATATTGGTGATGAACTCCGTTTTGTTAATGGCAATCCTCAACCCTACTTTAGCTACTATTTGACTAAGGGAAGAGAGTTGGTGTGTAGCTCTCTCCATACTTGATGAGAGGAGAGCGAGTTCATCTGCGAAGGTCAGGCAATTGACGTTTAACTTGTCCTTCTTGAAACCGATTCTCAACCCCGAGTTGTCCGGCAGAGTTTTCGTCCATTCAACGAATGACTTTCTCTAGCATGCAGTTGAAGAGTATAGGGGATAAACCATCCCCTTGCTTAACACCTGTTCTGATATCAAAGCTTTTGGATAGTTACCCTCAGAATTTTAGAGTGTTTGTCAAAGTAGCCTTTACTAGATTCGAGGTCTTATATCTAGTCTTAATTCACGAAGGGTCTGAAGGAGATTGTCTATCTATACAATCATAAGCTTTCCCACTGCTGTCTATTGCTATTTCTTGATGGATGCAACATTTTTTCATCTGTATGTTGTCCGACTTGTTGGTTGAATGGTTAGCGTACTGGCCTTCGGTTCAGAGGGCCCGGGTTCGATTCCAGGCCGGGTCGGAGAATTTAACCTTCATTGGTTAATTTCAGTGGTCACGGGGCTGGGTGTTTGGGCTCCTCCCAACATCCCTGCAACTCACACACCACACATAACACTATCCTCCACCACAATAACACGCATTTACCTACACATGACAGATGCCGCCCACCCTCATCGGAGGGTCTGCCATAAAAGGCCTGCAGTCGGCTAGAAATAGCCACACGAAAAAGAAATCTGTTGGCACAAGCCAGAGCAACATGTAGCTTCCACTGAAGTCTTACTTTCACTTATGGCTGCGACCACCTTGCCGAGGTAGTTGTTGAGGTATTGGTAGTATTAAGTAATGACACTTGAAGTACGACTAGTGTGTCTGGATGTTACGGAAGGTGCCAAGAAACAGAACGTTCGTTGAACAACATCACTTTCTCGCCCAGTGAGTAAAGCAAAGGAAAACTTCTTCACTCTTCGTCGTGCTTTGTATGCTCGATATGGCGCCACCATCGGTTTTTGCGTTTTCTCCACAACGTCATAAACATTGGTGGTGCTTTTTGAGGATCCAACCAGCCTCCTGGCTTAAAATTTAACAGATAGGTCTCACAAACAAGGAAACACTTCGAATTGCATGTCGCCGTTCTGACTGAGATTTGGTACAATGAGTTGAGCATGAATGCTTCACTCAGCCATATCAAAATCAGATACATACTCGTATATTTAGCTCCTGTTTTGGGGTGTCAAAGTTTGCTGATTTAAGCATCTCATAGACAGGAGTGAGAGCGTGATATGTGAACTGGTCGGCCGCCCCACTTCTACATGCTTCCCGCTGCTCACTCCAGTCTATGAGGTGTTTAAATTAGCAAACTTTGACACCCCAAGACAGGAGCTAAATATACGACTGGACATCTAATTTTGATATGGCTGAAAAAAGCGTTTCTACTGAAGTAGTCGTACCAGACGTTGATCAGATCGGAGACTTACAGATAGTAGGGTTTCCTTGTACGTATTTTTACGGTTACCAGGGACGCCGAGATGCAGGAACTTTAGTTCCACAGGAGTTAAATTTCAAGAGTCGGTAAGTTAAGATAATAATAATAATAATAATAATAATTGTACCGGGAGGTACACCTCAACCCCGCACATTTAAAAGAAGCGCCTTAAGGAACACTATCTATCGAACAAAACTTGAAACTGCTAATGCATAAAGTTGGGACATTGATCAGAAGATGTCACTACTGAATAACTGAGTAATATGTTATTTTTAAGTTCCCTAAGCTGATTGGATTTATTTGTTTTGTTTTGGTGCAGCGTACATCAAGAAGTTTGAACTTTCCTCCGTAGATGTCTCTACAAAAAACTGAGGTCTTGCACTCTGGTGCAAGGTGGATGAATTAGTGATTTAAAGAAGTTTAGTGTTTATAGGTTTTCTCAACTAAATTAACTTTCACTTATTTTGGTACTTCAAAGTTTGCAACACTCTCTTCTCATCCCGCCAGCGTTTGAGTCTGGACAATAACAAATTTTCTGTAATTATTTTTCAGCCAATCATACGCTTCTTGTAGCTTCTTGTTGAGCCAATAAAAATGAGAGGGTGTGTCCGGATTTAGTCCAGAGCCTTCTCGAACCCTCCCCTCGGGTATATACGCTGCGGCTTTTCCAGGTTACCTTTTCTTATTGATTGCCGAATCTCTGAGTGTGCGTGTTAAGACAGGAGGTTGGGTGCCTCATTCTTCGGCAGGCAGAACATCAGCCCAGTTAATGGCTTCCAGTTTTCTATCTCGGTAGCTATCTCCGCAAAATGCACCGAGGGGAAGATTCTAATTTTTAACTATGTAACCATCTGTTTTATAAAATGTAAACTTCTTCTTCTAATGTAAAATTTCAGAGAGACTTAAACTCTAAATCGGGGATAGAGAGTGCGTTACCCCCTAGAGTTCACCTTCAATTTCTCTTGAGATAATTACGTTTTTGTAACTGTTTCTCTTCCTGTAAAGCATTAATTAACCTTTCTTTCTAGTCACCTCTGTAGTATGGGATTAATCTCTTCATCATAGGGCCACAGCCCAAGTAGGATTTTAAAACTTGGTTTTCCAGGAGCGCAAGTGTAAGCCTCCATACATTTTTGAGTTTGAGCCAGTAATTTAATCTGTTGTTCTTTTTCACGAAGGCCGAATAGTATGGGTACTAGATACCCCTGTGTTAACTAAATTGTAAATTGTAGGTTGGGCCTAGAGAGGCCAGAAATTGTAAGGTTTGTGTAAAAGTTCCCTCGAGCAGGCTGTAAGAAATTGGGAGTCAGCCTCCTTGGTAAAATTTGGAGAGCATGTAATTCCTTTTCTGAGATTTGTGTAATAATGAGTCGTGCCTTTGGACGGCCGTAAATTGTAACGGTTGGAGCAAAGTGCCCTGGAAAATTATTTATTAAGATATATCTCTCCTTATGTAACTAAACGCTACATTAGCTACGTTATAAAATCATAAATTTGGAGCTTGAAGCTCAAAGAACTTGTAAATTATCTATTCTCAGGTTTTCTATTCTGGTGTCAAAATTGTCATTGTACCCGATTCCGTGTTCTTTCACAAAGTGAAGAATTGTGTTTGTTAACAATTTGATGTTCTGAAAAGAAATATAAGATTTATTTCAAAGTTTTAAAAGAATCTTTGACTTTCGTAGATAGACCCATTAAGCCCGCACCTTCTTTGACCTCTCTGCGTTCCACAGATAACCCAGGAATAATAATAATAATAATAATAATAATAATAATAATAATAATAATAATAATAATAATAATAATAATAATAATAATAAATAGAGGGTGTGATAGATGAGTGTCCTAGACTATGTGAATGCTAGAGTAATATTTAGTTTGTGTGTGCTCTTGATCAAAAAGACTGGTAACTTTACGATGGGCAAGCCTTCCGTGCTCTTTAGGCAGTGCGAAGTTCCAAGAGTTGAATAAACTTAAGTCCCCAATTAGCAAGCAGTTAGTAAGTGAAGGAAGAGATACGTCTCAGTCTCTGGAGCTTAAGTTGATTCTAAATTTAGGGATAACTTGGCAATCAGTTTCATGAAATTACTGTGAATATTATTTTCACTCTTTAGGATTATACGCGTGCGAAAGGTGTCCCTGGACATAACATATTCCAAGATTGAATTGAAATCTAGTGCCTTTGGCAGGTGTATTGTTCAGTGAAGAAGCTCGTGGTCCACGTTTGAACCACGTGTTTCTGTACTTAGTCCTGTGCTATTTTGGTGTAACATATTTGTAAAACCAGATTTTCTCCGATTTTGACCGTACTCGAAAAACCAATATTCAGTTTTATTTTTTTTCCGTTCAGAGACTAAATTCATACATGCACCTCTTTCGTTAATCGCTATGACTAGGGCTCGGGTTTTGAGGCAGTAATAGGTTAGAATCCAAACTGTTTCCGGCTAGGGGGAAGCGTCGGCTAGCTCGTTGCTCTTAAGTGTACCTAGGGTAACATATGTTCTAGGGGTTCTAATAGGCTGTGCCCCTAACGTTTATGCAAATCTCATAGCAGCATCGTTGTGCGGTTGGGGTCCACTTGTTCCTCGCCTCAGTAAGATTAAATTCTAACCTACTTTTGTCTACTCTAGCTATGACCATCATCATCATCATCATTTAACCGATCATATAGAGGTGTAGCATCTGCATCCCAACATCGTGAGTCTACATCCGTCGGAGGATTTTTGCAGGGCGAAGGAAGTCCATTCGGCATTTTATGTCGTACGACGTAACCAATGCAAAAATTTTTGGAGAATATTTGATCTCTTCTCGACAAAATTAATAAAAGTTCAGCTATATGTCGCCCAACATATGTCCGACATCTGTCCTATATGGAAGAGTAAGATGGAACGTTGAATTTGATCCGCAGGTAGTCTAAGTAGCGTCATATTAAAATGCCTGCGTAGGGTACCTGAGGTCATATTATTATTATTATTATTATTATTATTATTATTATTATTATTATTATTATTATTATTATTATTATTATTATTATTATTATTATAGTGGTTTTTCATCACACAAACTCAGGTTTTCAGCGAAGATTGGATAGGATAATAATATTATTGGTTTTACGTTCCACTAACTATATTTGGAGATACGGAGATGGTAGAATTTTGTCCCGGAAGAGTTCGTTTATATGCCAATAAATCCACCGATACGAGGCTGGCGTATTTGAGCAACTTCAAATACCACTGTACTGAGCTGGGATCGAACCCACCAACTTAAGCTCAAAAAGCCATTGCTCCACGGCCTGAGCTACTCAGTTCCGCCAAAAATTAATTAAATGAGTGACGAATTCGTCGATTACTTCAGTTCAAGAGGTTAAACCAAATGGTCATACTTCTGGGCCAATGTAAACTTCTCTGGTCTTGTGTTGAATCCGGAGTTTGCAATTTAGAAAACAGAAGCACAATAGGAAGAGGAGAAACCATCCCAAAAGTAGAAGAAGAAGGACGTTCCCAGTGCGGAGTCAATAATATCTCCATCGTACGAACGTTATAGCCAAGGTTCATTTCATTTTAACCAGAAACAGTTGCGAATAACTGTGCTAAATAGGGCCGCGGAGCTGTGAGCTTTCATCCGGGAGATAGTGGGTTCGAACCCCACTGTCGGCAGCCCTGAAGATGGTTTCTGTGGTTTCCCATTTTCATACCTGGGAAATACTGGGGCTGTACCTTAATTAAGGCCACGGCCGCTTATTTCCCACTCCTAGGCCTTTCATATCCCATCGTTGCCATAAGGCCTATCTGTATCGGTGCGACGAAAAGCATGTTGAAACAAAAAACGGTGCTGAAAAACTCTAAAACTAGAATAATGTGATAGGTCATAGTAAAATTTTGATATTTTCTTGTCTTATTTCGTTTAGCTCCTTGAGTGAGTGGTCACCGTCGTGATCTTCGGTTAGGAGGGCCCTGAGTTCGATTTTCGGTCGAATCGAGAATTTTATCCTCTTTTGATTAATTCCTCTCCCTCTGGAACTGGGATTTTTGGCCATTTTTGTGCAAACATCTGCGTATGGAGTGCGGGACAATTTTAATTGATTTTTAAATCTATATGCTAAGGAATAAAGGAAAAATAATAATATCGTATATGAATGTTTCATTTCTATATAAAATGATCTGAGGCGGTACAACTTATTATTTCTCTATGCGGCACATAGCACTGTCATAGAGTATTCTAATCATTGCAGTAGTATAATATTGTAGAACATCAACAAGGCTTTATGAAACATTATTAACCACGCAGATGTGACAATAAACCCAACTCACACGTTATGTATTCTATGATAATTCACCGTTGTAATACAAGTAGTACAAAAATAAAGTTAATTTATTGTGATTGAGTATTTTCAATATATAGCCAGAACATTGTTTCTTTACATCAGATCAGCTATCTAAAACAGCTGCTGTAATTTCATCAGAATAATTCAGAACATTATGTCGTTGTAATAATCAACTTATTTGTACAACCGTCTGCTATCTCGGACCAAATACCCATCATGCGATTATAAGATCATGCATGTCTACGGGTTCCAGTGATGTGGCTTAATATATTCAGTTTCTAAAGAACGTCCAAATTTGCCTGCCTAACTCGGCAGCGTTTTCAGCATATTTTATGCTAGGTGCTTAACAAGCACATCGAGTATTTTAGGCTTGGTTAGGTCTAGAAAAAATAAATTAATTAATGTATGTATATCTACCCCTTAAGTCCCGTTCCATGATACGGAGTCTGAGATGAGGCGAGATGAATTTACATGGCAGATTTATACAGCCGGATGCCCTTCCCGACACCAACCACATTTCAGGAGCTAACGAAGACACAATGAATGATCGTGAAGGAAATTTTGTAATTATTGGAAGGAATCAGCCGTGGCCTAGAAATCAGAAATATCCCGCTATTTGCCTGGAAGTGACACTGGGTACCACAGGAAACCATTCTCAGGACCGCTGACAGTGGGGTACGAACCCACGCGTCTCCCGATTGTAGACCTTGGCCGTTAGCCGCAGCTTGTTAACACGTGCGGCCACTCCACTCCGTGAATTACTAATTAATAATAATTGATTAATTAATATTTAAATGGTTTGATTAATGTAATCCAAACACTGACATTAAGAGATATATTATTTTTCCTTGGTATTCTCTCGGATGTGACTACATCTGTCAATAAAATACCGGTATATAGTATCTTTCTAATGGAAAAATGGGATAACTTTGAGTACATGGTCAGCGTACTGGTCTTCAATTCAGAGGGCCATAGGTTCGATTCCCAGTCGGGCCAGGGATTTTAGCTGAGTCTGGTTAATTCCTGTAACTCGGAGTCTTGGTATTTTTGTTCCTCTTAACATATATTTTCATTTACATAGAACATAACACACTATAAACCACCACAGAAACACATAATAGTGAATAAATCCCTCCACATAGGATTGGCGCGAGGCCGCAAAAGAACCGACCCCAGAAGAAGAAGAAGAAGAAAAGAACAAGAAAAGAAGATCTGTCCGTTATTTTCTCTTGCACTATATGCAAAGAATACAGTTTTTATTAACAAAAATACAATAAAATCTATATCCGCTACTTACTAAATAAATGAACAAACAAATAAATGAAATATATAAGTTATTAATCAATGTCCCCCTTCAAAACCTGTCCACGTCGAAAGACACCGGAGTGCTGAAATATTTTCCAGAAAACGAATTGTTTAACGTGGACTACATGTACTGAAACGGGTTTCTCGCAGATGATAATAGTAGTATTGATGTAAATGTTTTGTGTCCCACTAACTTTAATTGTTTCCGGACACGCCCAGGTGCCAGAATTTTGTCCCGCACGAGTTATTTTACGTACCAGTAAATCTATCGATACGAGGCTGGCGCATGTGAGCATCTTTACATACTATCGGACTCAGCCAGGATCGTACCTGCCAAGTTGTGCTCAGAAGACCAGCGCTCTACCGTCCGAGGTACAGTACTCACTTGTCAGCCCGGTAATTAGAAAATGTTATTTGCGCATTGGAAGCGAGCGCTGAAGGAAGGAAGGAAGGAAGGAAGGAAGGAAGGAAGGAAGGAAGGAAGGAAGGTTTACACCACAAACATCATTCCGTTCCTTTTTACCAACGCAAGATATAAATGTATGATTCAGCAGGAAATCGAAAACAGTATTGTACAGAAGGAACATATGTAACCTGAAACGAATTAACAATTCTATAAATTGCTGTCTCTTCTTCAACAGGAGTTCAAATTCTCGAGGCACAATTTGATGACAGAAAGAGCTGGATACAAACAGTCTGTGATCTCTTTGAGGAGTAATCCTTTGAGGTAAAAGAGCTGTATGTTACCAAGGCACGACAGCTGAACTTGACTTGAAACATACACAAATGTGTAGGTATCTCCTTTTAAACTTTTGTGTAGAAATATATTCTAATCCAACAATATTTGAGCGCTAGAATTCTGTTTCAGAAATTGTGTTGTTCAAGTGTTCATATTGATTTGCAATTGTTTGAGGGAAGGACGAGCACGTGACCTGTGAGAAAGAAATCATTTAGCTACTTTTCTGAAACTGAAACAGGAATTCACTGGGAAACAATTTCAAGGATGGTTGACATTAGATTTAACCTTGCTTGTGAGCCGTGTCCTTTATATGTAGGGACCGTACCAAGTTTCTTACCTCTTTGTGATATCCTAGTCTCACTCTTCAGAACCGGGTAAGTTGGCCGTGTAGTTGGAGGCGCGCAGCTATGAGCTTGAATCCGGGATATAATAAGTTCGATCCCCACTGTCGGCAGTCCTTAAGATGCTTTTCTGTGGTTTCCCATTTTTACATCCGTCAAATACTAGGGGCCGTACCTTAATTAAGGCCACATCCGCTTCTTTTCCACTCCTAGAACTTTCCTATCCTAACGTCGCCATAAGACCCATTTGTGTCGGTGCGACGTAAAAAGACGAATTGTAAACTCTCTTCAGAAGAAATAAGTCTTACATTTTCTAACAAAATTATACTTTTTACTCTAGAATACCAACAGAATTGTAATACATTCAAATTATTTTGTATAAAAATGGGTACACAGACATTTTAGTGGCATGTTCCACAAGGACAAGAATGATTGTTTTTAGGTCGCATTAACTACGTTTGAAGGTCTTTGGAGACGACGATGTGCCGGAATTTTGTCCCAGAGGAGTTCTTTTATGTGCCAGTAAATCTGCCGACACGAGGCTGACGTATTTGAGCACCTTGAAATACCACCGGACTGAGCCAGGATCGAACCTGCTAAGGTAGAGTCAGAAGGCCAGCGCCTCAACCATCTGAACCACTCAGCCCGACAGAAGAAGAAGAAGAAGAAGAAGAAGAAGAAGAAATTCTACCTACTATTCTGTGCCAGATTTGGAAAAGCCTTCGCCACGATTTATATTTAACCTACCTGTCTTTTTTCTAGGAGGCCACGGGGTCGATTCCCGACAAGTTTCGGCCTTTTTGCCTAGATCTGAGGACGGGTTCGAGGTCCACTCAGGCTACGTGAGAACAATTGAAGAGCTACCTCACGGTGAGTTTGTGGACTCGGTCTAGAAAACCAAGAATAACGATGGAGTGGATTCATTGCGCTGCCTCCTAATATGAAGGCCTTCGGGATGAGCAGCAGTCGCTTAGCTGGCCAAGGCCCTTTAGGACTATAAATGTTTGTTTGTTTGTTTGTTTGTTTGTTTGTTTGTTTGTTTCTTGGTTGTTTTGTTTTCAGATTTGGAAGGGTGGGGACTGTGATCTTTACAAATATATCATCGCCGCGTTTCATGGGATCGAAGTAAGGAACATAGGTGTATGCCAATAAAAACCCGCCTAGTGGCCATAACCATAAAGTCGTGAAGTTTGTATGATCTGACACCGTGGTTAGCCGGTACGAGTCCTAATGGTCGAAAAACGTTTTAACATCAGAGTGTTGTCCGGCAGGGTAGGAGAAGTGGTTGTATACAATTTCTAATCACTAGATTGTGTGCCAAAAGCCTGAATTAAATTACAAACGTCTCCGCAGTGCTCATATGGAATGAGGGCATACGACGCTGTTGATGGTGATTCCTCCGTCGGATGGGGACGTAAAAAGGCTTGAGCAGACACCTTGGGGCTAATCGACAGGAGTAGGCTATGTGCCGGCGCCGGGTTTCACCCACTCCCTTCCTATCATGTTATAACAAGTCATGTCATTCATTTCATTTCATATAATTAACTCCTCCGATAAGTTTGACGTCAGGAAGGGCATCCGGTCACAAGCACCCACTACGGAGATTCGTCTTGCTTCATACCCGATCGCAGGAGAAACGGGGCGAAGATTGGACATGTATCTGTATACCGATAAAGGCTTTCACGGATGCACATAGAAAGCACAGCGCCTTGGAAAGGACTGCCAGCCAAACTGCCCCCCCCCCCCATTTTTTTCCATCCCACCGTCACCGAATATCTAAATGCATTCATGCGCCTTTAAACCGATAACAATATATCCATCTCTTCTTGTTTTTGGGCCATTTTCCCCACATAACCTGGTGGATCTCTGTCGCACATGAGGGCATTACCCTGTTTTACACCCGGATGTCCTTGTTTACGCCAACCCTATCCACTATTGCGTGTGTCAGTGCTGGTTAGCAGGATGGTACATTGATGAATAAGAGAGTATTAAGACAAACACAAACGCCTAGTCTCCGAGTCAGAAGAATTAACCACACGCGGCCAACCCGGTGTGGAATTGAACACAGGACCCTCGAAACTGAGGGTTCAATGCTGACCATTCAGTAAGGAGCCAAGAAGCCCAGTAGCATTATATCCATCTGTCTATTATTACTGAAGTACTAATACGACAAGGAAATTCACTACTGAAAAAACTTTAATTCACTTCACAGGAAATAATTCCACCACCTCCGGAAAGGCTTTATGGCTGAAAGTATTCCACATTTTCATTTTTGCACCTGCTGACACACGAGCTATGAGGAAAGTCGCGACTGGAAGTTGTAAGTAGCTCCCTTCAATCGCATGCACTCGATTTCAATATTTCCAGAAGCGATGTCTGGAGCCCGCCAGGAGAGAATATAAAACACATCATTTCCAACGCTAAGTTTGGCGAGAAGTGAAATGTCACGTGACAGTGTACGAAGAGAGAATATCCTGTAGGTGTAGTGCGTGAGATATTAGGTTGCACAACTTTATAAATAAACGGCCGTAAAACTCCTTGCATAAGAGAGCAATAGTGACCAGCAAATGAGGTCCACACTTTTCAAGACCTGATTCTCCTTTTACGACGGCTACTGTTATGAAAGTGGTATATTCCTTAAGTAATCTATTTAAATAATACGTCAGGACTAAAGTATATGTTTAAGTACGAGTAATTAATAATAAAAATAATAATAACAATCATAATTGATTTACGTCTCACTAACTACTTTTACGGTTTTCGGTAACGCCGCGGTGCCGAAATTTAGTCCAGCAGGAGTTGGTCTTTTACGTGTGAGTAAATCTACCGACACTAGACGAGTAATTTCTGAATGACTGCGTTGTAACTATTTTAGGATACTTGTAACCGAATATGTTTAATCAACATAACAGCTTAGGCTTTCACGGGCAGCGTCTCGACATCATTTTCGGGCTTCTGAACCTCGGTCGAATTGGGTTAGTAGCTGCCAACATTTCACCGGAAACTGCAACAGACATTTTCATGGGATCCGTTCCCTCCATAGGTCAGTTATGAAACGTTGGGAGGTACTAATTCAATTCGATCACGGCCTGTACGCCTGGGAAATGTCTTCTACCATTATTAAGTTAAATACGGTTCACACTTATTAGAAACAATACATGTGCTATGTACTGATCAAGTTCGTGTCCAGGACCTGGCTCGCATCCGCGTATTAACATTTGTCGTGACGCACCTATTCGATCAGGGATGTATCATCCTCTAGTGTGGCACGAGGCATTTACGCTAAAATCTACCCTTCCGCTTTCAACAGGGAACTTAATAAAAATACCACCAGGTACAGTGAAGAGGAGATAGACGCAAATCCACAGCCTGTTTCCAGTCATTCGACCAGGCCAGGAATGTAATTGTAGCCGCATCTAGCGGCGAGGATAGGAATTTTTTTTTTGCTAGGGGCTTTACGTCGCACCGACACAGATAGGTCTTATGGCGACGATGGGATGGGAAAGACCTAGGAGTTGGAAGGAAGCGGCCGTGGCCTTAATTAAGGTACAGCCCCAGCATTTGCCTGGTGTGAAAATGGGAAACCACGGAAAACCATCTTCAGGGCTGCCGATAGTGGGATTCGAACCTACTATCTCCCGGATGCAAGCTCACAGCCGCGCGCCTCTACGCGCACGGCCAACTCGCCCGGTAGGATAGGAATTATGTCGGTTGCCGAAGCCTGTCGCACTTCTCTAGTGCAATGATTAATGACTGACGGATGAAATGATATTGCATAGGACATGGTTCTGGAATGAAAGATGGCAGGGGAAATCCGGAGTACGCGGAGAAAAAATCTGTCCCCCTCCGCTTTTTCCAGCATAAATCTCACATGGAGTGACCGGGAGTTAAACCACGGAATCCAGCGCCTGAGCCACGGAGGATCAAGAAGAAGTACATTAAATGTTTAAAAAAGCGAAAAAGACAAACACTTTATGAAGAACAGGCAGTCGACAGAGCGAAATTCCATCAGCATATTCGCATGCCCTATTTTGATTTTGTGCGCCTTCTGGGATACATCCTCTTTTTTTTTGCTAGTTGCTTTACGTCGCACCGACACAGATAGGTCTTATGGTGACGATGGGACAGGGAAGGGCTAGGAGTTGGAAGGAAGCGGCCGTCACCTTAATTAAGGTACAGCCCTAGCATTTGCCTGGTGTGAAAATGGGAAACCACGGAAAAGGATACATCCTTAATATCATATTAAGATTGAAAAACTTTTTTATTAACTTTTCTTTCTATCTTAATCCGTTTACCCTCCAGGGTTAGTTTTTCGCTCGGGCTCAACGAGGAATCCCACCTCTACCACCTCAAGGGCAGTGTCTTGCAGCGTGAGACTTTCGGTCGGGGGGATAAAACTAAGAAGAAGTCCCAGTATCTCGCCCAGACGGCCTCACCTGCTATGCTGAACAGGAGCCTTTTAGGAGGATGGGAAGATTGGAGGGGATAGACAAGGAAGAGGGGAGGGAGCGGCCATGGCCTTAAGTTAGGTACCTTCCCAGCATTTGCCTGGAGAAGTGGGGAAACCACGAAAAACCACTTCGAGGATGGCTGAGGAGTGAATCGAACCCACCTCTACTCAGCTGACCTCCCGAGGCTGAGTGGATCCCGTTCCAGTCTTCGTACCACTTTCCGAATTTCGTAGCAGTGCCGGGAATCGA
Source organism: Anabrus simplex (assembly GCF_040414725.1). Taxonomy (NCBI): domain Eukaryota; kingdom Metazoa; phylum Arthropoda; class Insecta; order Orthoptera; family Tettigoniidae; genus Anabrus; species Anabrus simplex. Next base: position 909,331,778 of record NC_090265.1, on the reverse strand, counting down.
ACCCGGGGCCTCCAGGGGTGGCAGCTAATCACACTACCACTACACCACAGAGGAGGACTGTATTAACTAGGCCTGTTTATTAAGGTATCAAAGTATGATTACACTCGGTCAAGCCAGGAAATACTGCTTCTTTACATCCGGTGCTCTGTCGAACAATTACAGTACCACGCTAGATTAGTTAGTTTGTCAGTACTTGGAGATACAGTGGTTCCTCTCGCTCTAACGTCGCTAGCCTCGAGGTTATAACAAAGCATACTCGTCTTAATTTGTTTTGCATTTGTAGGAGTCACAAATTATTTTTTGAAGTTCATATTATCCTCTCAGTAATGCGAGACTCCCGTGGTAACTGTACTCGGCTCACCGTCATGCCCACTCCTCGCCTCGATGTCATGTAACAACTGCGATAAATAAACACAAGTGCCGCTTTGCCCAACTTCAATAGCGTTAGCTGCACGTGGAGTACGGTTAGTAGAGAAAATAATGTCGCGTACCGCTCGTATGCGTATTTCTCCCGTCTTTGATCTACTCGCACTCCCTGCTTACAGTCAATTCTCGCCACACGTTTAAGTGTCAATGCACCAGCAGTTTTATTATGTGTCGTACAGTAATTCTTAAATCCTCGTTAAATGTTATGTGGAGTAGTATTCGTGTAAAGAGGAAGTGTGCAGTGAAATATTAAATTAGGTCCCACGTTTCTTTGGCAGTAATCTTTAATTTCTGACGACCAAGCACTGTCTCTCTTTGCACAAACATCTTCATTAAAAATAAAAAGGAAGGATCCCTATAGTGTACACATAAAATACCATAATTTACCGAAAGACAAATTAGACATAAAAGGGAGCAGTGGACCAGAAGGGAGGGGAGTGGAATACTAGTACTTCATTCGAATGTTCAGAATAATTTACTGAAAACGGCTATGGGAGGGACGGAAGATTTGTTGAAGGTAGTTCTTGGAAGAAAACTGAAAGAGGCTCTCTGCCTTCACTGACGTTAAGGAGTGAGATACCAGGCGAAACTCAAGATTCGGGAATATATTAGCCTATATGCAATTAAGAGAGAGAGAGAGAGAGAGAGAGAGAGAGAGTAAACGGAAGAACTGTCAACGTTCAGAAACTCGTCGTTAATTTATTTTAGGGGATTCTTTGAGACGTAACAATCATGATTTTCATTGAATTTTATTTTTTAACAGTTTGCTTTACGCTGCACGCCAACGGCCATAGCCGTGTTGAAACACCGGATCCCGTGAGATCTCCGCAGTTAAGCAACATTGGGCGTGGTCAGGAGTTGGATGGGTTGCCACGCGCTGTTGGTGGGGGTAAGGGAATGGAGGAGCGGAAAGGAACTGGCCACCCTACCGCACGTAAACTCCGGCTCAGGAACACCTCTGCGGAGGTTCGGACCTGCCTTCCGGCAGAATAACCCTTACCTTTACGCTGCACCGACACAGATCGGATGGCAACGACGAGACAGGAAAGTGCGAGGAGTGGGAAGGAAGCAGTCATGGCCTTAATGAAGGTACAGCCCAGCATTTGGACAGTGTCAAAATGGGAAACTACGGAAAACCGTCTTCATGGCTGCCGACAGTGGGGTATGTAAATATAACTACAATTACAGAGGCGTTCAACGCATACGGCTTCCTCTTCTTCTACTACCGCTTTTTCACTACCTGTGGGGTCACGGATGCGAACTGTATCGTACATGAGGATTTGACCCTGTTTTACATTCGGATGCCCTTCTTCAGGCCAACCATATATCACTATTGCGCATTTCTTTGGTGGTTGGTAGTGTGGTATGTTGTGTTGTGTTGTGTTGTGTGAATATGAAGAGGAAAGTGTTGCGACAAACACACACACCCAGCCTTCGAGCCAGAAGAATGAATCAAATACGATTAAGATTCCCGACCCAGCCGGAAGTAGAACCGAAGCCCTCAATGCTGACCATTCATCCAAGGATTTGGACTTTAAACACATACTACGCTACTACTGCACTTAATTATGAGCACGTATGTGTTCTGAAAATGATCCTGCAATTTCTGGGTTGATACTGTGAAAGATGAACCGAGATTCAAGGCAAGAACATCCCACGAAATATACTGTCAGAGACCTCTATATGAGTAATACAGCATTTCATTGGATAATATTTCTATGGTTCGTGGAGAAACTGACTGACAGGTAACTCGTGTGTAAAAGTTTAAACCTTAAATATCTACCAAAGAAAACGCTGTAAGAAGCGACACAATGTGACAGGATGAAATATGTACGAGACGAGTTCAAGCTAAAATGTGAGGACTAGAGAGGGATTTATATATAGAGGTGACATTACCAAGATGCATGGGATCGCTGAACAAGATAACAGTGACGAAATTTCAGCTTAGTTTGATTAGTGGAATAATGATCTTTGTGAAGAAAACCATAATACAGGCTGATCCAAAAGTTCGTTACCATTTGACGAAGCATTACTTCACGGTTCATTGGAGATAGAATTGACACCAAAATAAAGTACACAAAATGACCAATAGATGGCGCTGGACAGCAACACGCCAGGTAAAAATTATCATACATGCTTGACATGGCATAGGGTTTTACTGACCCCAATAACAAGTACACAAACAGGACAACAGGTGGCGCTGGGCAGCAACACGTCAGTGATGCCGCATGAGATCCGTGTACAGTATAAAACGAGCTATCGTGAGATACGGCGTCAGCTGCGCCTGCAATCGCGGCATGTTATGCTTCGCCTCCCCGGTTTTCCGACCTCATTAGGGATGCAAAAAGACAACATCCGACGGCAATTCCTCACTATACCTAAGGATATGCTGTACAGTGCTGTTCACAACATTGTCTCTCGACTGTTCATGAATGATGAACGACATGTTGAGCATGTGTTATAAAGAACATCGTCTTTGCTAAACCTCGATTGTTATACTAATTAATGCTTGTAGATCTTATGAAGCGCCATCTGTTGGTCATTTTGTATACCTTATTGTGGTGTTAATAAAACCCCATGTCATGACAATCATGTGTGTCTATTATTACCTCACTACCTCCAATATTCCGTGAAGTATTGCCTCGTCAAATGGTACCGGACTTTTGGGTCACGCTTTACTCCACTTGAATGCAGTCGGAGTCTCTGCACAGCCAGAACACATACTTCCATGTATTTGAAATATTAGTTTATACAATGTGTTGTCAAACATGTGAGAAGTCGGGAGAGGGATATTTTAGTACACACTAATGAAACACTGAAGTCCCTATGAACATATGCCCTTGGGTAGATCCTTTACGAGCTAAGCCAGTTTTAGTCATTAGCTACAAAGGAGCGGGGAGGAGGGAGAATTTACATTTAGGATTATGTTTGGGTATCGTTACGGACATTGCAATATTTCGCCAGTGTGTGTTTGTGGAACAAGGTAGCCATCCAATATGTGCAATGCCCAAGTAGTTCAAACGAGTCCAACAATCAACGAGGCGGAGTCTTCAGGTGTGTATTGAGGCGCAGTGTGGACATTTTGAGAACTACTTATATTAGAATACAGTACCCCTTCAGGCACACGAACAATGCGACAGCTACTTGACGTGGGATGTGCCAGGTAGTACGTCTACTACCACTACTTTTCGTACACGCTTGGAAAGTCTATAACTCATAAAGGATCGATCGTAGGGTATATTTTAATAGAAACTGTTTTGTTGTTTTAGGGAATACAACCCACTCGCCCCACTACATCACTATTCTGCACCTTTCACGAGACTCAAAAATCTAATGATAGTGGTTTTCTTCGATTAGTTACACACACAAGAATGGCCTGTTTCATGTTAACATTCCATATTCCGCTCTCAGTTTCCGCACTATCCGGCTCCATAGCTATAAAAAAATATGGTTCTCGCCTTTGGTCCAGGGGCCCCGGATTCGATTACCGGCCTGGTAGGGGACTTTCACTTTAATTAGTTAATTCGTCTGGCTCGGGGGCTGTGTGTGTGTCTGTGTCGTCTTCATCATTAGAAATCAGCTTAGGTAGGACTCCATTCTCATAGACATTCAGGTCACCTATAGGTAGTCTACTAGAGAAAGACCTGCACCACTCCTCTTCGGAGGCCATACGCCATTATTATTATTATTATTATTATTATTATTATTATTATTATTATTATTATTATTATTATTATTATTATTATTATCATTATTATTATTATTATTATTATTATTATTATTATTATTATTGTCCGCTGACCAGAGGACTGTGTCTCTTCGACCCCAAGTATAATTCACGAAGAATACTAATGTATTGTCTTGACTGATGGTTGCACACCCCGACATAAATAATAATAATAATAATAATAATAATAATAATAATAATAATAATAATAATAATAATATTATAACGTCGGACTAAATACTTTTAATGCTGTTTCGAAAGGTCGATGTGCCGAAATGTTTGTCCTGCTAGAGTTTCTTTAATGTTCCGGTAAATCAACCAACACAGGCTGGCGTATTCGAATCCCCAATTTGGGTCAATGATGCCATTGCTTCTACAGTTTGAGCCACTCATCTCGACATCCCGAAGTTCATAATATTTTAGATTATTTGTTACAATTAACTATGACTTTCAATATTTTAAAACAATGCTCAAATTAAACATAAAATCCACGTTCCACGTGCCAATAGTCGAATATTAGTGGTAGTGATTTTTTGTTTGAGGGGCACTGCAGTTGGGCAAAATTCCTTTTAATACTAATCAGAAGAGAACAAAGGAAGAGATCCGACCCTTCGAGAAACGAGAGTATCGGTGGAAAAATTGGTTAGGGCCATTAAGATCATTAATATAAAGGACTCCCTACATCTCGCAAACCTAATTACCGTCAGTGTAAAAAGAAAATAAGAATTGTGAATGGGAGGCCAGACAAGAGATATGAAATGAAGGAACCTGGCAGAAGTAACGGAAAGTAATATCAGTATTATCGGGGTGCATGATCGTCACTTGAAGCCCCTGGAAGTCCCCCATAGACATAGACATACAACGGACATGACATACCGTGGATTTTGCTTTCCTTACAAGTTGCTTTATGTCGTACCGACGCAGATAGCTCTTATGGCTACGATGGAATAGAAAAGGCATAAGAGTGGGAAGAAAGTGGTCATGGTCTTAATTAAGGTACAGCCCCAGCATTTCCCTGGTGTGAAAATGATAAACCACGTAAAACAATCTTCAGGGCTGCCGAATGAAAGTTCACAGCTCCGCGCCCCTAACCACACGGCCAACTCGCTCAGTCCGTGGATGTATTCTACAGCCTCCACACCACAGGGGAGTCAATCTTCATTTTTTTTTTGCTAGTTGCTTTACGTCGCACTGACAAAAATAGGTCTTATGGCGACGATGGGACAAGGAAGGGCTAGGAGTGGGAAGGAAGCGGCCGTGGCCTTAATTAAGGTACAGCCCCAGCATTTGCCTGGTGTGTAAATGGGAAACCACGGAAAACCATTTTCAGGGCTGCCGATAGTGGCGTTCGAACCTACTATCTCCCGAATACTGGGTACTAGCCGCACTTAAGCGACTGCAGCTATCGAGCTCGGTAGTCAATATTCAAAGAGAAGATGATTACTGTTTCGATATATGAGGAGAAACGTGAGCTCTTGAGAGGTTAGTAAACTGGAAGGAATTCTTCCATTATTGTAATATCTCTGTGAATACAGAAAGTGTGCATGACACAACAGAGTAGGGGTTTACCTTCTCTTTGACAGATATTATTAGTGCTCCTCGTTATATAGCTACACAGGTAATTTAACAGACCATTTAACTTGTAAAGCAGTGGTGATCAATATCAGCATAGTGGTTATATTGCACAAAGTGTAAAACTCTATAGAGTGTATAGTTCCAGGTAACCTGTTGGACGGATTATTTTCGAGTAGCATTCAATGCAATGCTCCTCCACATCTCGGTCCCATACACTCGGTGTTCAACATACTGTACTTAAGGAGCAGATTCTCTCTCTCTGATTGCGAAAATTCAATCACCAAGAAAAGCTTCAGTTAAATCCGTGGTTCCCAGTGAAACGCCAGCGAGTTGAATTATGTACCAAAATTCGTTAACAGGACAGTATGTACTTAAGAATTGATATTTTTTTTTGAAAACTACACCTATCCTTGTTTTGCTTTTACTAAATTTCTAGTTTTTCATATCGAATTTATTTTTCTCCCATAATTTTATCTGTTATGCTTTACAACATTTTTGTACTATATGCATCGTAGTTATATGGGCATGGAATTTTAAATCTCAGAATATTTTCACATAGTAAGGATCCCAAATTTTGGTGCAGGAAACATTTTTTCAAATAAAATATACCCCTGAATATAAATTGTAAAGATAAAACTCAATACACAGAGGTTTTAAAGATAAATTATCTATCAAATTCCAAACTGTCAATAACGTGACATTGGAACTTAAGGAAAATAAGTATTTGAAATTTTCAGACCTTATTTTCATGGAAATTATTTTCGGGAATACCTTTTATACTATTCAGAAAGTATCCTTGAAAATCCATGCATTAGGTAGAACGGCATATTTATTTTGAGACTTTAGTTATTATTGGTGCAGGCCATTTTCATGTAGAAAGAATTGAGGCAAGTCTTATTTCCTTGCCCTAAGGCTGGGCTTCGCAAAGAAGGCAGTCGTATTACTTAGCGGGATAGGCACTATGAGACAATGATAACCGAAGTGGGTGGGGTTGGAGGCGTGGAAGGTGTGCTTCAAAATCCTGAAAGGTGCAAAATAACTTTGAGCAGAAGCCTAAAACTTAAGAAATCGTATCCAGAGATTTGGTTTCTTAGTCGAACTTCCTCTGAAACGAAGTAATATATTGCACGTAACTCAAATTGGAGTTCTAAGATATTTACTTACACAAAAAAACCTCGTATTCCCAAAACCTGTTGCAGATATTAAACGGAATATAGGGAAATAGCTAAATTATCGTTAATGACTGGACACCGGCAGACATTGGCTTCACTGAAGCTACTGTGGTGTCAGGGTTCGATGGAAACTCCAGTTTCAGTCACGCATCACGTTTTTTCCTTGGGCCATCGATATCAATTTAGAGCAGTGTATACTGGCATATGCTTGAAAAACTGGGATAATTGGGGGAAGAGAGAAATTCATGATCGTGGACTGTGAGATGAAGCTTTTGAGTAACCTCGTATTCCCAAAACCTGTTGCAGATATTAAACGGAATATAGGGAAATAGCTAAATTATCGTTAATGACTGGACACCGACAGACATTGGCTTCACTGAAGCTACTGTGGTGTCAGGGTTCGATGGAAACTCCAGTTTCAGTCACGCATCACGTTTTTTCCTTGGGCCATCGATATCAATTTAGAGCAGTGTATACTGGCATATGCTTGAAAAACTGGGATAATTGGGGGAAGAGAGAAATTCATGATCGTGGACTGTGAGATGAAGCTTTTGAGTAGTGGAATACTAATAACGGAAAGGAATAATAATATTTAAAGGGATAAAATAAAAATGGGAATGTTAGAAACTAATTCAAGTGGATCCACTGCAGGATAGGATAGAGAAATGAAGGGTAAGATGGTATGGGCACGTGAAGATGGAGGAGAGGAGAAAGCCTACAAAGATGCTTGAAATGGGGACAGAAAACCTGAGACCAAGAGGAAGACCAAGGAGCAGATGGCTGAACGGAGTAAAGGAGTGGGTGAAGATTATAGGGGAGAACTTTACCAAAGTGACGACAGAGAAATGATGGGAAGGCAAAAGACGATTCAGAAGGTCATGTTATAATCACACCCAGCGAGTAGCTGGAAGATGCTCAAGATAATTATATATGTTTTCATACTACGGGATATAAATGTTCCTCGTTACATTTAATATTTACCGGGCAAGCTGGCCGTACGGTTAGCGACACGCAGCTATGAGCTTGCATTTGGGAGATACTAGGTTAGAACCCCACTGTTGGCAGCCCTGAAGATGGTTTTTGTGGTTTCCTATTTTCACACTAGGCAAATGCTTGGGCTGTACCTCAATTAAGGCCACGGGCGTTTCCTTCCCACACCTAGGCCTCTCCTATTCCATCGTCGCCATAAGATTTGCCTGTGTCAGTGCGACGTAGAGCAAATTGTAAAAGATTTAGTGTTTTACCGCAGGTGCGGGGTCCGTCCGCTCTTGGGATAATCAAACGTCATTTTACGTTATCATACGGGAGGTTCGGTTCAAACCGAGGGGTCTTCACCTTCCGTGAGGTGCTTGCTCTTGACGGTGACGTTGTACGTATCGTAAGCAACGGTACCAGGCGCTGCTCTCAGAACACCTCCAGTTGCCCCTCCAGCTAAGTATTTGCCTCATCAGGAAACGTGGCCTGATCTCAATTATCATACCAGCAGCTACGTTCGGTACCGCAATACAGTAAGAGGTGTTAGTGACTTGAGTGCCAACAGCATCTTCTGCAAAACTGTGTCCCATACTGTTACCATTGGTGCTTTCACGGCCCGTAATTATAGACATGATATAGCCTTTTAAGGCTTATGCCGTGCCAAGAAAATAAGGTGAAATTCTTTACGTTTCGCAGAGAGCTTTGCTCCGTGTCTTCAGAAGAAACTCTTGACTGTTCACGAGGAAGACTTCTCCATTAATGAAAGTTTGAATTTAGACGTTAGTAATAGAAGTGTAAGTGGTACGTTCATTCGTCACCAGATGGCTCACCGTACGCGGTATTTTTATAGCATTCTAATCGGAAGCTGACTGCACCATCAGAATCGGTCTGGGAGGACGGGGATGCATAACAAGTTCACACACATTATGAAAGTACAACACTGACACAAGCCTGGAATGAAACATCTGGTGATGAGGAAATACGAATTTGGAAAACACAAAAACGAAAAAAGCAATAGTGAAAAGACAGGGAAGAGAACTACCTACGTAAATTATTAATGGCTGGCAACCACGTATCGTATTACTTAATTGATAGCAAGTGTCCCTGTTAAAATTGTTAGGAATTCTAGGTATTTCCACAGCTTCTCGTATGATCCTAGGTCTGTAGTGTATAGTGCCCGTAAAAGCTCGAACATCTTGGAACACATCATGACACGACAATAGGGCATGCTCAGCTATTGCTGATTTGTCTGGCTGGTTGAGACGAATATTTCGTTTGTGTTCCTTGATACGGGTACCAATGGACCGGCATGTTTGGCCAATGTACCCTTGACGTAGGTACAGGGAGTTTTGTACACCCCAAGATGTAAAAGTGGGGACAATTTGTCCTTGCTTTTACCTAAACTGTAGCGATTTTAGTGACGGTGCCAAACACGGTTTTTATATTGTGCCTGCGGAGGACCTTGTCAATTCGATCTGTGATGTTGTGAATGTAAAACAGGTAGGCTTTGCATTGCTTGGTTGTTCCTCTGGGTTGCAGGGCTTTATGATACTGTAAATCGTTGTAACCATTACCCTTGAACGTGACTTTGAGTATGTCCATCTCCTCCTGCGTATTTGATGGCTCACAAATTCGTATCGCCCTCATGGTGAGTGTCGTGAGAATGTCCTTTTTTGTGCTCGATTGTGATGAGAATCTGCATGAAGATAGTGATTTGTGTGGGTAGGCTTACGAAAGACGGTAAGTCCTAAGGGCCGTCCGGTTTCTTTCTTACTGGAACATCCAAGAAAGGAAGGCATACGTCCGATTTCATTTCCATAGTGAATTTAATTGAAGGATATTGTTGATTTAGGTGTCCCATACTGCTAGCGGCCAACCTGTTAGCTTTGACAGTCCTCCACAGCTACTCTTATGCTATGTATCTGAATGTTCTATTTAGGATAGATATTCGATTGAGGTGTCTCTCTTCATTTTTAGTCGTGATGTTCTGAATTTTTGCGCATTATCAGTATGAATTGTTATTATTATCCGACTAGGTGTTGCCATGTGCACAGCTCTGCTGTGGCAGTTCATCCCGTATCTTTCTGTTAGACTATCAACCTTCTGGTATTCATCGATTGCTCGAAGTACATCACTTATTCATGATCGTCTTATGCCGGTGAAGCGTGGAATGTTGTAATATAATCAGCTTTTCGAGCTTCTATCCGCCTTGAGTCATCTCTCATGATCAAGTATTTACACTCTTGTGGGGTAGTCGAACAGAGGCTTTTCCATTACCACAGGTGCCATGTCCACTCACATATTTCAACATCTTATGGACGTTCTCATAGTGATTTGCCAAGCAGTATTGTGTATTGATGTATAAATATTTAACTAGACCCGTCCATGCGGTTAAGTTTATACTCTAAACTTTTAAAACAATATTCTAATGCTAGGTAAATTACTTCTTTCCAGCCAGAACATGGCATTTATAAAAGGATCTGAAAGAAATGTTCCGAGTTGACAAATTAGCTTTCTGAGAATTCATTTAAAGTGAACTGTGGAAAAGTCATTTCTGTTCTGATGTTATTCATTAACCCAAGCCTTTGTGACGTAGAAAAAGGTTGAAATGAATACGGTATCTGCTACATCCACTTACGTTAAGGTTTTTCAGAAATGTGTGATATACTATGTGTGAACCTATCTGTAGTTCTTAACGTAAAGAGCATTTCATTAGTTTAACAACTTTATAGATGCACAATGGGAAAGGTCTTGCTACAGACTCCTAACTGGAGTGCTACCGATTCGAATCCCAGACATTTCGAGTGGGATTTTTAATACGACTAGCATGAGGTGACAGTATGGGCATCCAGCCTTAAAACCGCTGGCGAAGTCGTAAATTAAGCCTGGTTGCCATGACGACCACTCATAATAATAGAAAGGTGGCTTTGGAGAAAAGAGAGAATATATCTTGAAGTCCCTTACTGCTGTCGACTGAGGGACCTGTGCAATTTAAAAAGTAAGCAGTAAAGTAGTTTTGCATGACTAAGACCTCTAGTTTTATCGGAATCCCAACCATAAGGACGGGTCTTTTCGTTTCACGTTCGATAACCGGGACCCGAACCGTAGGAGACAGTGACAATGCTACTCATCTACTTATTTTGCGCCGGAAAGGTAAGTTTATGTCAGCAATACTGCTGAGCTGGGTGTCTCACGTTTAAACACTTACATGTCAAACTGGCTAACATAGATTTCAATCCCACTATAATGAGAATGGAACGTGCATACGAATAGGCACAGCCAGTGATAATATATAATAATCATATTTGAAATGATACCTGGGACTCTAAATTTCTGAGTGATCATTGTAATATTTTTGTAATATATACACTTTTAGATAGTTTATTTTGACACAACATTATCGGTTTGAGCGGGGTGTTGTAGTTGATAGTATGATTGTAACTTCTTTTAGATATACCAAAGATGTTAATAATAACGAATGACATACCGTATTTATGCGAATAATCCCCGCACTCTAAATTTAGGAAGGCTGATTTTCAGAAAATGCCAACAATGACTCAAATAAAACCCGCACCCCAATTTCATGCCTCAATTTTCTTAAATATGCGGGTATTATTCGTGCAATTGCGGTATTTGGTGCCCAGCAGAGTGAATTAATTGAAATAAATCTTGTTCGAATGAATTTAGAATTTTAATCTGCACATAGGCAAAATGAGGCTCATTGGTCAAGTGCACAGTGTCGTTTCGGTGTAATTTATGAACCTCATATACAGCGGAGGCATCAGAGTACCGTAACACTTTGAAGCACAAGCTGTAGAATTATTCCACTATCATACATAAGGGTTTGATGTCTTATTCCAAATAATAATAATAATTGTTACGGATATATCCGTGGTAGGTAGAGGTGAAAGAAGGTGCGGGTGTGAATGGGTTTCAAGCTACGAAATTAACGTGCAAGGTAAAATTAATTTAAAATTTAACTAGGTTATATTTTCTTTTCAAAAACAAGAGATAACAATCATAACAGGTACAGAGTAGCAAAAATGTAGGTACAATATTACTGGGTTCGGGCTCAGTGCCCTTACTTCATAACTCTTGGGCAATCAGCCCCGCCTTACTCCAAAAAAAATTTTAGCCAAGGGGCAGAAAACCCCATTCATTCCCAGGAGCACTGGCTCCAAACATTACACATAAAGCCTGCACGAGGCATACAGAAACAAATTTCAAAGCGCGATCCGCTCTCAAAATTGTAAGCCTATCACAAGGCCACACCAAACTCTACCTTCAAGCTGTCCTCTAAGGACGTATTTACAGGGGTAAAATACCCAAACTACGGAGGTCTATTACATGAAAAGAAGGTTGATTACATGACCTCTAAAATAACAATTTGAGAGGAGGCGAACTTGCACTCCTAATACACCTTGTTTTTAAAACCTAATCTGGCTCTGGGCCACTAACGCAAGGGCTAATCCCATACTACAGAGGTGACTTAGAGAAGAACACTTTACATTACATAAACGAAGAATAGTTTGAGAAAATAAGTTCACCTCAAAACAAATGTGAGTGGGAGCTCGAGAGGGTTAGCACTCTCTATCCCAATATGTAGCTTTACAAGAAAAAGATGAAAAGAGTAATTACATTTTAGGAAAAGGTTACATGATGGAAATGCTTCGAACCCGCCGCGAGTGTTAAACTGCCGACCTAGCAAGAAAAGAAGTTATTAATAGGCCATTACCTGGTGTTGAACGGCTGAAGAAGAAAGAGGCGCTTCCCGCCTCCTGCTATGTACTTAATACACTGAAAGATGGAACAGAAGTGGCCCGGAGACCCCAAAATCAGCAGTTTATATACTCTCGCGGAAGTTTCTAGGCGTTAGGGGAAAGAAAACACCCTCCCACAAAATCTTTATTGGTTCGGGAAAAGAAACCCCTACCCAGATGAAGAAGAAACACATTATTGGTGGAAAATTAATTAAGGAAATTCGGGGTTGGCTAGATCCAAAACAAGGGGAACAAGAGGGGTATACAGCCAACTTAAACAATAACAGAAAGAAATTTAACAAGAAACAAACTTTTGAAATAAAAATTTCTCCAACAAAATAGTTCTTTGACTCCGCACTAGGTCGCACTATTGTTGATCTTCAGTAGTGTCCTCTAGAAGAGAAAGTTCACACTTCTTACTTCAAGCGAAACAAAAACACATCAAAAGTGACACAGTTCAAAAACTCAAAATTTTCCACGTGGTGACATCTTCTGAGAAAGTAGAGAATTAATAGAATAGATAAAGTTCAACCTTCCTCCAGAAGAGGAGTTTCAACTGGCGCAACTTTTAAATAAACGGTGTAGAGGTGTACCGCCCGGTACAGACCTCCCCCCCCAAAAGTTCCTCCAAGGGGTAACACAGAAGAACATAAGCTTTGTTTCCAAAATAAGGTCCAAGTTTTGATGTTGATATTAAGATTAATTGCGGAAGCATTTATAAGATTTTAGTAATTTGGTTGGTTGCAATTTCAAAATTTTTTTGTTGCAGGTGCAGTAAAGTTTTTCTGAAGATAAACCTTTAATGCTTAAAAGTGAAGAAAAGTTTGCAATGTCCACCAAATATTGTTGTTGAATTCCCAAGTGTAATTATTGCTTATGGTGACTGTCCATGTAGTTGATGTAGATTGAGTCGGATGGCCAGACCGGCCGTTGCAGCTTGCGTCCAACGGAGGCCGCTCGGACCCCTCAAGTACCCTGAGATACCGCTCGCCCGCACTATGAGGGGAGCAGAGGTGTTGAAGTACGCCGCGCCCGCGGTGAACAGATACAGGCTGCGGGCATGTAGTAGGTCGTGCGCCGCACATCAGCCTTGGCCGGGAGGAGAGCTCCGGCTCGCCGTGCACATGTCGTCCTCGCTGGAGAGGAGGGGGCCCATCCCCCTCCCCAGTCGCTGCACGGTGCTGCGCGGCTGCGGGGGCGCTGAAACATTAAAGCTAGGCGGCAGAATTGTGTTGGACTATCATCTTCTTTGAGGGTACAGGCTTGTGGAGAGGTTGAGGGGCCAGCGGCGTGTAGATATCCATGGCATTTACTATTATGAAGCCACAGTGTAAGGTGGAGCAGGAGACGGGAGCGTGGTAATGGCCGTGGCAAGAACAGGATGGCAGTTTAACGGGTCGGGGCAGGTTTTACACAAGGCTTACATCTAAAACCAAAATATTACAGAAGGGGCAGAAAGCCTTAAAAGTGAAACTCAAAAAAAAAAAAAATATAACCTTCATATCCTTTCAAAATAATATGAAGCAAGTTAACACAGAAATTACACCGGTTTCACCTGGGACAGGTGAACTCTAAATATCCTCTCGGTGGCTGGATTACTTAGCAATAAGGTAACCGGCGTAAGAAAATCGAGAATGATACAAGGCCCATGAAATCTGGGGGCAAGCTTGCCCGCGGGAACAAAATTTTTGACCATAACCTGGTCACCTACCTTCAAAGTGGTGGGTCTCCGTCCACGATCATACCTTTCCCTAACCTTTTCATGAGACACTTTAAGATTGGCTTTAGCCTTCTTCCAAAGATCTTTAATGTTATCCGGATCTATTGTCTCGGGTAGAATGTCATTCAAAGACCAGAGGTTAGAGAGCGGCGAGTTGGGAACAAACTTGAACATCAAGGAAGCTGGAGTAAACTTGTGAGATTCATGAACCGCCGAATTCAAAGCAAAAGCTATCCAATGCAGGGACGTGTCCCACCTGGAAGGATCTTCATGATGATAGGCAATGAGTGCGGACCTGAGATTACGGTTAACCCGTTCAGCCAGAGATGGTTGAGGATAATAAGCAGATGTAGTTACATGAGAGATGGACAAGTCAAAACAGAATTTACGAAATAAATTAGATGTAAAAGCCTTAGCATTATCAGATACAATATATTGACACGGACCAAAAGAAGCAAAAATAGAATTTAAGCAAGTAATTGTAGACTGAGCGGTAGCCAGCTTAGTCGGGAATAACCACGAAAATCTTGTAAAACCATCTACACACACAAAGATGAACTTGTTGGCATTGCCCTTTGACTGGGGGAAGGGTCCCACATAATCAATATACAGGCGTTCCATGGGGCGCGACGCTTGATGAGAAGACAAAAGGCCTACTTTAGTGGACATGGTGGGTTTACTGATCAAACAAGATTTACAAGCTTTTACGAGTTCCCGAATTTCACCGTCCATACCTTTCCAGATGAACATTTCACGAATCTTTTCACGAGTTTTAAAGATACCCAGATGCCCTCCTAATGGGGTCTCATGATAATACTTGAAGATCATAGGTACAAGAACCGCTGGAACAACAACTTTCATCAACTTATCATGCCTCGAAGGGCAACATAGAACACCATTCCTCAGAACATAAGGGACAGCATGTTCCCCAGAAGAAAGGGTTTCCATTATAGGAGCCAGCGTCGGATCTTCACGTTGGTATTTCTCAATATCCCTAAAAAGCATGGGAGCATCTGTTAAGATGGCATTAACACCAGATAGTATGGACTCGGAAGGTGATGAACTATCGACCGGTTCGTGGGTTTCGACGTCGTTATGAAACATACGGCTGAGTCCATCAGCAACAGCATTTTCGGTACCTCTGATATGTCGTACATCAAATTGGAAGGCAGAAATACGGATGGCCCAACGGGCTATACGACCAGTACGACGCGGCCTACCTAAGACCCAGCTTAAGGCTTGATTATCTGTCTCCAGGTCGAATTTGACATGTTCCAGATAGAGACGGAACTTTTCTAAGGCGAATAAGACTGCCAACCCTTCGAGCTCATAGATGGAATACTTGGCTTCTTGAGCCGATAGAGTCCTAGATGCATAGGCGATGGGACGCCTCCCTAGTTCAGTCTCTTGAAGAAGGACTGCAGCTACAGCTGACGACGACGCGTCCGTTTGGACGATGAATTTCTTCGAGAAATCAGGCATAGCAAGTACAGGGGCATTACAGAGAGCTAATTTAAGATCTTCGAAAGCGGCTTGTTGAGAAGGTCCCCACTCGAATTTGATGCCTTTCCTACGAAGAAGGTTTAAGGGCGCCGCTCTATTAGCGAAGTTAGGAATAAACTTCCTGAAGAAATTCACCATACCAATGAATCTAGCGATACCTTTGATGTCCTTAGGAGGTTTAAAATCACGGATGGCCTGTGTTCTAGAATGATCGACAGCTACCCCATCGGGTGACACAATATGCCCCAGGAATGACATTGAGGGCTTAGCAAAGGCAACCTTGGACAACTTAACAGTTAACCCAGCCTTACGAAGGCGATCGAGAACTTCTGGCAGATGATCTAGATGTTCTTCAAAAGTCTCGGAAAATACGACGACATCATCCAAGTAGTGATATAAGTACTCAAATTTGATGTCGGAAAAGACCCTATCTAGTAGTCTAGTGAGCACAGCTGCCCCCGTGGGGAGCCCGAAAGGCACGCGGTTGTATTCGTATAAATTCCAGTCCGTGGCAAACGCTGTAAGATGTTTAGACTCCTCGGCAAGGGGAATTTGATTATAGGCCTGATTCAAGTCCAAGATAGTGAAGAACTTGGCCTTTCGAAACCATGAAAAGTAAGAATGAAGGTCGGGAAGGGGCACAGATTGCAACACCACCTTCCGATTGAGAGCCCTGTAATCAATGACAGGCCTGAAGCCTCCTTGGGGTTTCGGGACTAGAAAAATAGGCGAAGAATACGCTGACTTAGAGGGCCTAATAATACCATCCTTCAACATCTGATCGATGATTTCTTTCAGAGCCTTCATTTTAGGTGGAGATAGCCTATACGGTGGAAAACGGACAGGAATCGAATCCGTAACCTCAATTTTGTATTCAATAAGGTCAGTAACACCAAGAGTATCAGAGAACACCTCGGGAAACGACTGACACAGTTTGCGAATACTATCAGCCTGCTCCTCAGGTAGATGTCTAAGGTCTAACAACATCTCATCCTGGGTAGGCGAAATAGATGAACAGGATACAGAATTACACTTTAACAAGGGAATTCTACAATTGGACGCAAATTTGAATGTGCACGACCTACTCTGGAGATCGAGCACAAGACCAGTGTGAGAAATAAAGTCAGCTCCCAACATAATGGGGCAAGACAATTGCTTGGCCACAAACAATTTAACTTTCCATGTAAACTTAAAAACACGAATTTTGACCAGTAAGGAACCTAGAATTTCTAATGGAGATGAATTAGCCGAAACGTATTGAACAGGAGAAGAGACATAGTCAGGGAGTTTACAAACAGATTTCAATTTAGAATACCAATCAGCCGAAATAATGGAACAAACACTGCCTGAATCTAAGAGAGCTGTTATAGGCTCGTTATTTAACTCAATCTTAAGAAAAGGAACAGGTGCGGGGGTATCCGCCGCAATCCTAAGACACTCTTTAGGGCATTCAAAAGATGAATTTGAAGGCTGGTCGTTCTCTGCATTTACAACCTGTTTACTAGGGGCTGAGTCTCGGGAATATGGATTAGTCGGCTCAGCCGACGCCACTAGTCACTTTTTATTATTGGCATAGCTGGAATTTGCACCAGAAGTTGAGCAGGAGGGGGTGCTATTTGAGTTTGGGCAATTCTTGGCGATATGTGAGAAGGCCCCACACTTAAAACAGCCTTGTGATGACCCTGCTCCATTCCTTGTCCCACTTGACTTGATCAGAGGACACTTATTCCGCAGATGGTCAGGCGACCCACAAGCATAACATTTACGGGGATTGACTGGTCGGCGAGGTGGAGGCCGAGTGTTACTAAAGGAAGGCGGGGGTTCTTTCGCCACACGCAAGGAATCGGCATACCTAACTCCTTCCGCAGAGACGGCTAATGCTTCCAGTTCAGAGAAGGTTTGCGGGCACGCCGCGAAACACAAATATGACCTGTAGGGTGGTGAAATCCCTTCGACAATAGCTTGCACGATCTGATCCTCAGGGAAGTGGAGAGCAAACACCCTAGTATAAAACTTAATATCTTGGATGAAGTCTGCCAGGTTTTCATCCAAGCGCTGTACCCGATAATAGTATTTCTGAATAAGGGAGGACCTGGCCCTAGCCGGGATGAAGTTAGCTAGCAAATGGGCATGGAAATCCTCAATAGAAGATTGCTCGGCAATGGCTCTAACTATTTTGTCAGATAGAACACCAATAGCATAAGGATAGATAATTTGCAAAATTTGACATGGGGAAAGAGAAAACACAAGGGCATGATCCTGAAATTCCACTAGAAATCTTAAAAATGAAATTACGTCACTGGTGGTGTTGACGGAAAACTTAGAGATACCTCTAAGCAACATTGCCAATGGATGAGGCAAGCTGCTGAACCCAGGTGACATAGTCGTTAAAGGTTTCAATGGCAAAGAAGTTAATTCAGAGCGGATGTTACTCAATGACGCGCGGCGTTCAGATTCGTTGTTCGATGGGGCAGAGATAGTTTGAGCAGCAACGGTTATCCTATTGACTTCTCCCTGAGGAGGCTCTTCCTCGTTACCTACATTCACCGTGGCGGGTTGATCAGTTTTGGGAGGAGCTTCGCCGGTTAGCAATTGAGTGACCTTATTAGACAATTCAGAAATAGTTTCAAGGAGCGTATTAGCTTGCTTCCTCTGAACGTCATTCACCTTTAGAGACAATAGATCATTAACTCTATTTGCAAAGTGATACAGCCTGCCTTGCACACGCTTAATTTGATTAGGAGATGGATCGTTTTCATCAAAAAAGCTGACTACCGATGCTAGCCCAGTAATATTCTCGACAATCGTGGAAAGAGAGTCATCAATTTCTTTCTCTCCCAAATTGGGGATGGAAATGGGCAAATCAAGGGACTCTCTAAGCTTGTTAGTATCTATTGCAACCGTGCCTCCAGATTGAACGTTTCTGATAGTTAACTCATATATCAACTCCTCTTTGCGCAAGTAGTTAAGGAGGAGAACATCGCGAGGGCCGGGCATGATGACAGAACAATTTTGAAAAACTCAAAAAATTCCAGCAACTGAGAAAATTGTTAGAGTTCGAATCAAAGCAATGTTTAGCCGTCAAAAGGGGCTAAATTGAGACCCATTCAACCACGCTCTGCTACCACTTGTTACGGATATATCCGTGGTAGGTAGAGGTGAAAGAAGGTGCGGGTGTGAATGGGTTTCAAGCTACGAAATTAACGTGCAAGGTAAAATTAATTTAAAATTTAACTAGGTTATATTTTCTTTTCAAAAACAAGAGATAACAATCATAACAGGTACAGAGTAGCAAAAATGTAGGTACAATATTACTGGGTTCGGGCTCAGTGCCCTTACTTCATAACTCTTGGGCAATCAGCCCCGCCTTACTCCAAAAAAAATTTTAGCCAAGGGGCAGAAAACCCCATTCATTCCCAGGAGCACTGGCTCCAAACATTACACATAAAGCCTGCACGAGGCATACAGAAACAAATTTCAAAGCGCGATCCGCTCTCAAAATTGTAAGCCTATCACAAGGCCACACCAAACTCTACCTTCAAGCTGTCCTCTAAGGACGTATTTACAGGGGTAAAATACCCAAACTACGGAGGTCTATTACATGAAAAGAAGGTTGATTACATGACCTCTAAAATAACAATTTGAGAGGAGGCGAACTTGCACTCCTAATACACCTTGTTTTTAAAACCTAATCTGGCTCTGGGCCACTAACGCAAGGGCTAATCCCATACTACAGAGGTGACTTAGAGAAGAACACTTTACATTACATAAACGAAGAATAGTTTGAGAAAATAAGTTCACCTCAAAACAAATGTGAGTGGGAGCTCGAGAGGGTTAGCACTCTCTATCCCAATATGTAGCTTTACAAGAAAAAGATGAAAAGAGTAATTACATTTTAGGAAAAGGTTACATGATGGAAATGCTTCGAACCCGCCGCGAGTGTTAAACTGCCGACCTAGCAAGAAAAGAAGTTATTAATAGGCCATTACCTGGTGTTGAACGGCTGAAGAAGAAAGAGGCGCTTCCCGCCTCCTGCTATGTACTTAATACACTGAAAGATGGAACAGAAGTGGCCCGGAGACCCCAAAATCAGCAGTTTATATACTCTCGCGGAAGTTTCTAGGCGTTAGGGGAAAGAAAACACCCTCCCACAAAATCTTTATTGGTTCGGGAAAAGAAACCCCTACCCAGATGAAGAAGAAACACATTATTGGTGGAAAATTAATTAAGGAAATTCGGGGTTGGCTAGATCCAAAACAAGGGGAACAAGAGGGGTATACAGCCAACTTAAACAATAACAGAAAGAAATTTAACAAGAAACAAACTTTTGAAATAAAAATTTCTCCAACAAAATAGTTCTTTGACTCCGCACTAGGTCGCACTATTGTTGATCTTCAGTAGTGTCCTCTAGAAGAGAAAGTTCACACTTCTTACTTCAAGCGAAACAAAAACACATCAAAAGTGACACAGTTCAAAAACTCAAAATTTTCCACGTGGTGACATCTTCTGAGAAAGTAGAGAATTAATAGAATAGATAAAGTTCAACCTTCCTCCAGAAGAGGAGTTTCAACTGGCGCAACTTTTAAATAAACGGTGTAGAGGTGTACCGCCCGGTACAATAATAATAATAATAATAATAATAATAATAATAATAATAATAATAATAATAATAATAATAATAATAATCAGAGACGTGTTTTAATACATTGTCAACAGAGGTAATGACTGGATAGTTTTTTAAACTTTTAAACGTCCTTTAATACCCTCGAATGGTAGGGCACTCAATTAAAAAGTCTTCAGCCCACGTAAGATTACTCTTCTGTTACTCAAACGGGTAAAAATGAAGAAGAAGAGCCATGAATGCAAGCAGTGCCTTCAAAGCTACGGAGAATGGTAGCCCACGCATCAGGGAAGACTGACACATGTTATCCATTAACAGCCGCCCAGTTCTCACTTAACCTCTGATCATTAAAATAACTGTTTAACTTCCAATCTCTCACACATCAGCAGTCAGTGTACACAATACTCGACACGCACACACACAATGTGAGATAAAACAACGTCTAACAGGCAATAGGAATCCTATCTACCGTATCTTGTACACTTATTTCCACAGATGACATTAAGCAAGATCAGAGAAACTATTAACTTTCGTCGCTACAAAGTAAGAGTTATTCTAAACTTCATCAGAGAATAACATTCTTCCGAGCGTTCATTTTATGTATGGAAATATGAATAAATAAATTATTAGAAAACAACCTACCGAGTGAGTTGGTCGTGCAGTTAGAGGCGCGCAGCTGTGAGCCTGCATTCGGGAGATAGTGGGTTCGATCCTCACTGTCGGCAGACCTGAAGATGGTTTCCCGTAGTTTCGCATTTTTACACCAGGTAAATTTTGGGACTATACCTTAATAAATGCCACGGGCGCTTTTTTACTAACTCCTAGCTCTTTCCTATCCCGTCGTCGCCATAAGATCTATCTGTGTCGGTGGGACGTAAAGCAACTTCTAAGAAAGAAAAAAAAAACAACCTCCCTCCGTGTATCAGTGGTAGAGTATCCGCCTCTGAATCCCAATATTTTGGATTCAAACCCGGTAGAGATATTACGACTTGAATAAGTACAGTCGGTACACATTGCCGTGTGATGAGGGTTTGAAAATACTGTATTTTGAAACAAAATTTTTCTCTTCATGGCACATGGATTGCTCGAGATTCTTAGCAAGTGGTCAGCGCAACGATATCATCAGTCATATTGCTTGGCTTTTGTGACCGAGTACGCTGCCTCACACAACTTACACCACCTCAGTTGATCTCGCGAGGAAGAGTGAACCACGTTCCAGCACAAACTCAGGATTAAAATATTTAAGACTGGCCAAGAACCGTACTCAGGTCCTCCAGTTATGAGACAGGCTCACTACCTCTACACCACACTCACAGAGTATTCACCTGAAAACTCGGCAATAGGTCGCCCAGTAATGCTATCTGGCAGAGTAAATCGGAGCGTCGAAATTGATGCAAAGGTAATATAAAATCATAATAACTGTACACATGGTAGCTGAGGTCACACGATATTATTATTATTATTATTATTATTATTATTATTATTATTATTATTATTATTATTATTATTATTATTATTATTATTAAAGTTATCTGTTTTAACGGTTAGTCCCTTGATGTAGACATAGCGTATCCCTATCTTACCTAGAGGCCCCGGGTTTGTTTGCTGGTTCGTCAAGTCGTTTAATGTGGGATTAATTCATGGAAGAAGTTCATCCAGTCTATTTCGATTAATGAGGAAACTTCTAATGCGAAGACGTTTTTCCCACCGAGCTCAATAGCTGCAGTCCCCGTAAGTGCGGCCAGTATCCAGTATTCGGGAGATAGTGGGTTCGAGCCCCACTGTCGGTAGCCCGGAGGATGGTTTTCCGTGGTTACCCGTTTTCACACCAGGCAAATGCTGGGGCTGTACCTTAAATAAGGCCACGGCCGCTTTCTTCCCACTTCTAGCCCTTTCCTGTCTCATCATCGCCATAAGACCTCACTGTGTCGGTGCGACGTAAACCAACTTGCAAAGAAACGTTTTTTCCGATCAAGAAAGACAAGCAATGAGGTTTAGGATATCATCAACTTGACCAGATGACAGTTCAGTCGCACCAACACTAGAAGTTTTCGGCGACGCAAGGATAGGAAAGGGGTATGCAAACTCACAGCAGCGCGACGCTTACCGCACAGCCAACTCGCTCGGTACGTCACAATTGTGGACTTCGCTCATTTCTTGTGAAGTGGTTGTCACATTTTCTCTCATTGCTGGGATTATTCGTTTTCAAAATCCAAAACCGCCCACTACTTTCGTCGCAGTTTTATTTCACAACATGTGTTTGAAGTGAATTTTCCATCTAAAATGTTTAACGATGAAAACGAGACATCGACATGCATTTAGCTAAGGTGACAAGAACAATTTAGTGTAGTTAGCAAGTCATTATCGTAGTTGGCGCTCTATACAAAGCCATATGAATCGTCATTACAAATGTTGAATTTATAGAACTACAGCCATAATAATGAGTCTTTATCTCACCCACCTGAAGTTTAAGAGGATCCGTGTTTTGACGCTAGAAACTACTCTGAATTTTCTGAAAATTCATCTGAAGAAAATATGACATGTAAAGTCATTTGGAAATTTATGAAAGATCGATGGAGTTTGAAGACCGGTGAGTGTGCAACTCACAAGGAATCAAGAGTGAATATCTTTTGCCAGTATGGTCATTGGTCTCCATGATTTGTGCTGGGCCCAATGACTTGGACGTTAGGCCTCATGTAATAATAATAATAATAATAATAATAATAATAATAATAATAATAATAATAATAATAATAATAATAATAATAATGGTGTTACTCTTTATATCCCACTAACTACTGATAAGGTTTTCGGAGACGCCGAGGTGCCGGAATTTAATTTTAATTTTATGTGCCAGTAAATCACGAAACTGACGTATTTCAGCACCTTCAAATACCACGATCGAACCTGCCAAATCGGGGTCAGAAGGCCAGCGCCTCAACAGTCTGAGACACTCAGCCCGGCATAATAATAATAATAATAATAATAATAATAACAATAATAATAATAATAATAATAATAATAATAATAATAATAATAATAATATTAATTCGTGTTGTATAGTTAGTGTGTCTCCTCAGTACACGTACCACACAATTGTAATTCGCGTACTATCATCGTGAACGAGTGAGACATAAAGCGATCCAGGTCCAAGTTATTTACCGAGTTTCGAAGAACGCATTTTTTCCTACTTTTCTTTATACGCTCATGTGATCATGAGGTTGGGTTGTTAATCAGAAATTTGAATGGAACGACGGTCTACAAGCACTATCATAATCTCCTCAATGACCAAGTGTGAGGATTCGGTCATTATAGCATGGTAGTTTGTGGTCCCGCCACTGCAAGCACTGCAAGAGATTATATCCAACACGTGCTCTTGTAGTTCCGGCAAGTCGGGTATAGGAAAGTGCGGGAGATGTTACTGTGCAAGATATTTCAGTGAATAAGTTGAATTTTCTTTGCTTTCAGTTCCAAAACTCAGTTCATTTTGTGTTTTGTACTTCAAGCATGTATCTTATGTGCCTTGATTAATTTAATAGTTCAGCAGGCCGTAGACCTACTGTTTTGTGCGTGGCTGTAAGTCAGGCTATGGTAGAGTAGTTGATGATATGCGATTTTTTCACCACCGAAGGATAGAAATAAATTTGAAAAATAGGCCAGAGCTATTCCACGGACGGATACTGAGTTAACGCATAATAGCAGAATTTTTCACCTTAATTTCTCTGATGATAGTAAAATCAGATAAGTTTATAGTGAATGGTGGAAAAGTGGATCTCTCTCGTATGAAATTGAAATTACGTCCAGAACAGTACCTCACATTTTCCCTAATTTCCCAAAATACAAGTGAGATTAAATCCCGTGAAAATCCTACCAGGAAAAAGAACCTAGACACCACTACAAAAGAGGAAAGAAGATTGAAGACGGGAGTGCAGCAGTGAACGGGGAATTAAAAGGTCAGTCTAATGTTGATCAACATCTGGGTCTCTTGGTTAGTCCTGTTTTCAGACCAGTTTACTTGACTCAGTTCCTTCTCTAAATCCCCGACTTTGGTCTTCAGTCGTTCTACTTCCTCCGTGTTATGAGCCACTCTCTCTTTTAACACATTTATCTCCTCTTTAACACACTGCTTTAATTCTTGTATTTCCTTATTTATATCCTTGACTTGTTCTCTAATTAGGTCTCTTGTTTGCTCATCCTGACATGCTTCTTTGATCAGTTCCTTGATCATTTCGAATTCTTCCCATCCGATTGCACCAACTGGTCCAGGCCCCGGGTTCAGCTCCACTCCACCAATTTCCAAAAAGTTTGCTATTACTGCGGCTACCAACAAGGTTACCAATACAGCCACTTTCTGCCCATTTTTCATCTCTCCTCCCACTTTTTCACATTTCACTCCTCCATTCCACCTTCCTATAGCTGCCCTAAACTGCACTAGTGAATCGCCCATATTCAGCACTCTACTCAGCACATCCGCACACTCCACTGTCTCACGCACTACTGATGAACAATTGGGTCATTCTAATGTGCTTTCTGATGCCGAGAAGTCAATATTGTCGCTCAAAAGGCGACTAATAAATACTAATCGAAATTTAATTCGAGCTAGATCTAGTCTCAACTCAGAAAAATCGACAATTAATTTGCTGGAGAAGCAGGTTAGAAATACACAGGCATTTAATTATAGAGATATCAAACACCTTAGCAAGAAATAGTTTATGAGTGCTTGTTTTAATATGCTAGAAATTATGTCCCATTTATCTGTATATGCATACTCCAGTAACCTGTGGTTTCCGCTACATGTAATGAAGGGTTTGACGAAACATTAACTGTCTCCGCGTAATGAATAGAATTTAACTTTTGAGTCAAAAGGCTTATTTTCATGTATTTTTTTCTATTGTGCCCTGCCGTGTTATTTTAATTGTAATCTCTCATTGTTTTTTAAAATACAGTGTATATACTTATCAGTTACAGATTAATACGTTTCCTGTGTCATCATTCCTAAGACCGGCTGATCGGTACTGTGGAGCTTCCCCACTCTAGCGCTGCCTGGCGGGGCCCGCTTGAACTCTAGTAGTCCTCACACTTTTTCTTATATTCGTCATGCTAAACTATTGCAACAATCACTCAACGCGGGGAAGACATGCAAACGTCAGTATGCTGCTGCATCACTAGTATTGAAGAATGTCTCAAATGTAGGCAGCTTATTGGTGAAGTGAAGAGAAGCATGTTCCGCTCATGTTCCGCTACTCAGTTGATACTGACACTTGCTGTTACCAGAGGCCTGGCAGTCGTTAACGAAGATAGTGCGCTTTACACATCCGAGAAGAATTTCTAACCAGACCCCAATACTGGAGACCGATGGCACATGAAGAGCAATCTGCTCTCACTCTTTCTGCGGACATCACCGATTTCAAGTATTTAAATGAAATCCTCCTTTGATCTTCTAACGTTACGTGAAGACATTTATTCTCAGATTCCATTGCAATCAAATGCTTCTGATCGATTACCCACTACAGTTTCCTTTGGAACACGTCATGAGGAGGCGGGAGGGCGGAATATCCAGTTGTTTGAACTATCACTGTCGAAGGGACTGAGACGGATTGAGAGATCTGGCACACAGAGATTGCACAGGAGGAATATGGATTCCGCAATACACGGCTTGCGTACAGTCAGACGCGCACTTTGACGGAATCAGTGAATCCATGTATGTTAAAGCTGCCCCCCCGCCCCTTCCTCCTCCTCCCAAATGGTGCCAAAGTCCTGTTGGTCTATCAAGCGAATCCTCGACCGTCTTTCTCGATTTTCTAGATGGGGTCGCCATTTCACCGTAATCACGTAGGCTGAATAGACCTCGAAAAACCCTCAGATGCGGGTAAAAAAATCACTGACCTGGTCGGGAATTTAACATGGGGCCTCCAGTTGAGAAACAGGCACGCTACCCATACACCGCCAGAATTCAATTCAGAATTCAATGATTAAACACATTGGACAAACACTGCCAAACATCCCGGATACTGCATGCATATAGTAGTCTAATACAAGCAAGAATTGTACCTTCTAAAACATATGGCCATTAGCCCATTACTATAATAAAAGAGACCAAACAGTAAAATTCACGCGCAGAAACTGATGTAACTATATATAACTGATAACCACAATGCCAAAATCCTCGTATCATCACAACCAGTACAGTATTCTAAAGCTCGAGGATGTGCTGGTCATGTTATTGGCTATATACAGCGAGTCACTATGAAACTCATACACGATGGTAATTTGTTTCGTTATGAACAGAAAGTTGGATGATTATATTTATCATATTTTAATGTGCGATTTAACGTGTAGATCTTGTATTATTATGCCACTACTTGTTAATTATCTTGTCTATCAATTAAAACAGGTATGTTTGATTCTTTGGCATTTGCTGCTGCTCGAGGTCACAAGGAAACTCATACATATCTCGATGGACATGTATAAACACCGTACGTTTGATTGCCAAGTGTAATTTGAAACTCAGGGGACAAGTTCAGTCTACCGTCAAGCATTGCGAGGTAAGGGTCCTTTATAGTGTAATCATGAACCGTCAGTGAGGCCAGTCTTCGAAAGAAGAGGGAGAGTTATTGATTTTTCATTATAAAACAGGAAAATCATCAAGATAAATTGGCAAAACTATGAACAGAAATAATTGTGCAATGTGTTATAGATAAGTATGAAAGTACCAACCTGATTGAAAATTAGGACAAAGTAAATCAGAAAAGAATCTTTAACTGCACAGATGTACGTTGGATACTATAAGTATCCAATGATTAGTGCTCTAGAACCTGCTGTGACGCTTGAAGAAGATCCAGGGAAGAAAGTCCATCCAGGCACTATCAGGCGCATTATCAGAAAAAAGTAATTGGCATGGAAGTGTACGCACGAAAATACCAATGGTCAACAAACTGAACGGAAAGAAGGGATTTCAGTTTGTTAGAGAGCACATGGGAAAATATTTTGACTTCAGGAAAACGGTAATATTTGCAGATAAGAGCAAATTCACTCTCTTTGGATCAGATAGGAGAGTTACTCTCTGGAGAAAACCAAATTAAGAGCTACGACCTACCAATATGTGTAGAAGCGTTAAATACGGTGGAGGAGCTGTTAATGTCTGGGGGTGAATGGCAGCTAGTGGTGTAGGGAAGTTCACTTTCACTGACGGGATAATGGATGAAAATGTGTATTTGAACATACTGAAAAACAATTTTCCTTTTTAGTGCTCAAAAACTTGTAATACATGACCAGTACAAGTATTATCAGGATAACGACCCCAAGAACAAAGCTCACATAGAGAAAATGTGGCTCACTATCTTTCGGATGCAAGTATACAGCTGCACGGCCAATTCGCCCGGTTGAGTTTATTTATCTGAATATTTAAATTATATTCAAATATCCCATGGAGCACCTTTATGTAGCCGCTATCAAATCAATAGTAGTAATTAGTGGCAATGTGCGCTGAATATACGTGGTTACCAGAGAGCGAGCAGCGCCATAGATCATTCTAATCCTCTGCGAGCGGACTGGGAGAGTTAAGACTGCCACAGCACCTGCTTACCATCCCACATCAATATCTGTAATATTATTGACCATATGTACATGTTAATATCGCTAAAACTGTATTCTCATAGCTAGGGAATTCATATCGGAACGCTGTCTCCATATTGTAGGTGTCCATACACAGAATGTTCATGTTTAATACTAAGGTTATTCGGACGGCTATCGAACTTTCATTTAAAGGAACATTTAAAACTTAAGCAGGGCGATTTACTGCCAACGAAAGACTCCTTCAGGAATAAATATGGTATGCTTTAGACGGGGTTGTACCACCGCAGTGGTACGTATAAGTTAGGAAATTTGTTTGGAAGGGTAATAGGGAGGTACATTCAGGGAAACGGGATGGCCTAGGGAGCGGTGATAAGGGAACAGGGAATTGGAAATCAAGTAGGGATGACATAAAATTGTTAGTGTTGAACTGTAGAAGTATTGTAAAGAAAGGAATAGAATTAAGTAATTTAATAGATATATATTTACCAGATATTGTAATAGGAGTTGAATCATGGCTGAGAAATGATATAATGGATTAGAAATTTTCTCACGGCACTGGAGTGTGTATCGTAGAGATAGGATAGGAAAGGTGGGAGGGGGAGTTTTCATTCTGGTGAAAGAAGAATTTGTAAGCTACGAAAAAGTTAAAGATGAGACACATGAAATTCTAGGTGTAAGGCTCATTTCTAAAGATAATAGGAAACTTGATATATTTGGAGTGTACAGATCGGGAAAGGGTAGCACTGATGCGGATTCGGAATTATTTGATAGGATAGTCAGCTATGTGGGAAACGACATGGAAAAAAATGTGATTGTAGCGGGAGATCTGAATTTGCCAGATGTAAATTGGGAAGGAAATGCGAACGACAGGAAGCATGACCAACAAATGGCAAATAAGTTAATATGGGAAGGACAGCTGATTCAGAAAGTGATGGAACCAGCCAGAGGGAAAAATATCCTGGATGTGGTGCTGATAAAACCAGATGAGCTCTATAGGGAAACTGAAGTAATAGATGGTATTAGTGATCATGAAGCTGTTTTTGTGGTAGTTAAAAATAAATGCGATAGAAAGGAAGGTCTTAAAAGTAGGACTGTTAGGCAGTACCACATGGCTGATAAAGCAGGTATGAGGCAGTTTCTAAAAAGTAACTATGATCGGTGGAAAACGGTAAATAAAAATGTAAACAGACTCTGGGATGGGTTTAAAGAAATTGTTGAGGAATGCGAAAACAGGTTTGTACCTTTAAGGGTGGTAAGGAATGGTAAAGACCCACCTTATTGTAATAGAGAAATAAAGAGACTAAGAAGGAGGTGCAGACTGGAAAGAAATAGAGTTAGAAATGGCTGTGGAAGTAAGGAGAAATTGAAGGTACTTACTAGAAAATTGAATCTAGCAAAGAAGGCAGCTAAGGATAACATGATGGCAAGCATAATTGGCAGTCATAAAAATTTTAGTGAAAAATGGAAGGGTATGTATAGGTATTTTAAGGCAGAAACAGGTTCCAAGAAGGACATTCCAGGAATAATTAATGAACAAGGGGAGTGTGTATGTGAGGATCTTCAAAAGGCAGAAGTATTCAGTCAGCAGTATGTAAAGATTGTTGGTTACAAGGATAATGTCGAGATAGATTAAGAGACTAAGGCCAAAGAAGTAATAAAATTTACATATGATAACAATGACATTTACAATAAGATACAAAAGTTGAAAACTAGAAAAGCGGCTCGAATTGATCAGATTTATGGGGATATACTAAAGACAATGGGTTGGAATATAGTACCATATCTGAAGTACTTATTTGGTTATTGTTTGGTCGAAGGAGCTATATCAGATGAATGGAGAGTTGCTATAGTAGCCCCTGTGTATAAAGGAAAGGGTGATAGACATAAAGCTGAAAATTACAGGCCAGTAAGTTTGACATGCATTGTATGTAAGCTTTGGGAAGGCATTCTTTCTGATTATATTAGACATGTTTGTGAAATTAATAACTGGTTCGATAGAAGGCAATTCGGTTTTAGGAAAGGTTATTCCACTGAAGCTCAACTTGTAGGATTCCAGCAAGATATAGCAGATATCTTGGATTCTGGAGGTCAAATGGACTGTATCGCGATAGACATGTATAAAGCATTTGATAGGGTGGATCATGGGAGACTACTGGCAAAAATGAGTGCAATTGGACTAGACAAAAGAGTGACTGAATGGGTTGCTATATTTCTAGAAAATAGATCTCAGAGAGTTAGAGTAGGTGAAGCTTTGTCTGACCCTGTAATAGTTGAGAGGGGAGTTCCTCAGGGCAGTGTTATCGGACCTTTATGTTTTCTTATATATATAAATGATATGAGTAGAGGAGTGGAATCGGAGGTAAGGCTTTTTGCGGATGATGTTATTCTCTATAGAGTGATAAATAAGTTACAAGATTGTGAGCAACTGCAACGTGACCTCGAAAATGTTGTGAGATGGACAGCAGGCAATGGTATGTTGATAAACGGGGCTAAAAGTCAGGTTGTGAGTTTCACAAATAGGAAAAGTCCTCTCAGTTTTAATTACTGCGTTGATGGGGTGGAAGTTCCTTTTGGGGATCATTGTAAGTATCTAGGTGTTAATATAAGGAAAGATCTTCACTGGGGTAATCACATAAATGGGATTTTAAATAAAGGGTACCGATCTCTGCACATGGTTATGAGGGTGTTTAGGGGTTGTAGTAAGGATGTAAAGGAGAGTGCATATAAGTCTCTGGTAAGACCCCAACTAGAGTACGGTTCCAGTGTATGGGACCCTCACCAGGATTACCTGATTCAAGAACTGGAAAGAATCCAAAGAAAAGCAGCTCGATTTGTTCTGGGTGATTTCCGACAAAAGAGTAGCGTTACAAAAATGTTGCAATGTTTGGGTTGAGAAGAATTGAGAGAAAGAAGAAGAGCTGCTCGACTAAGTGGTATGTTCCGAGCTGTCAGCGGGGAGATGGCGTGGAATGACATTAGTAGACGAATAGGTTTGAATGGCGTTTATAAAAGTAGGAAAGATCACAATATGAAGATAAAGTTGGAATTCAAGAGGACAAACTGGGGCAAATATTCATTTATAGGAAGGGGAGTTAGGGATTGGAATAACTTACCAAGGGAGATGTTCAATAAATTTCCAATTTCTTTGAAATCATTTCGGAAAAGGCTAGGAAAGCAACAGATAGGGAATCTGCCACCTGGGCGACTGCCCTAAATGCAGATCGGTATTGATTGATTGATTGATTTAATTGTTTAACAACTTATAGTCCTTTCCTCTGTATGCAGTTATCACTGCATATGAACTTATAATTTTCTCGATAAAATTCAAGATTTTGACCTCATACTCACTTTTTATTTGATGTTAGATGTGTGAAAGCTGAAAGTAGGTTAATTTCTGTTTACCTGGTGAGTTGGCCGTGCGGTTAGGGGCGCGAAGCTGCATCCGGGAGATAGTGGGTTCGAATCCCACTGTCGGCAGCCCTGAAGATGTTTTTCCGTGGTTTCCCATTTTCACACCGGGCAAATGCCGCGGCTGTACCTTAATTAAGGCCGCGGCCGCTTCCTTCCTCCTCCTCCTAGTTTTTCCTATCCCATCGTCGCCATAAGACCTTTCTGTGTCGGTGCGACGTAAACCCACTAGCAAAAAATTGTTTTACTGTCTGTTCGTTCATTTGTTTGTTTATTTGTTTGTTTACTTGTTACATCACGGGGATTTAAATCCAGGTATAGACGGAATGTGAAGTACATCTGCTCCTATACTGGAGCATCCTAAGCTGTCTGGAAATAAACAAGGGTTAAAATGACTCAAAATCATTCAGCACTGTATTGTATTAAATTCTGTTTTCATGGATATTCTTTACTGGCATTGGTTCAATGCTCCTCGAAGTGTGTAAAATTGTACTAGATTCTGTACCTCCCGCATTGTTTATACGATATTTATACAGAAAAAATGTATGTTGGCTGATTTAGTCGAGAGAAAATGTCATATTGACATGATTGTCAGATGTGGATTACAATCATTACCCAAATTGAATTTCTGAATCTTTGGACATGGATTTTAATTGAGAAGTCTGGTACCTTGGATATTTCCCCGAGTGACGCGATTATTTCAATACACAATCGGACTGTATTTTAAGTTTTAAGTTTAATTTATTATTTAAAATTTGTACTACCTACGCCCAACATAGGTGACCACAAGTCTCGCTTTATCATGGTGCCATATTTTTCGGATTTGATGGATAGAGGGTGAACTGTCACATATTCTGGTTTTATTAGTTTTATAGACGTAAACGTATGCATTTGGAGGGTATTTTTTCCTGCCATGCGAAACCAATTGAAAAAATGTTTAACACATAAAAGTTTGATAGTTAAGAGAAGAAAAGCCGAGGGAGTAAAGGTGTACTTCATTTACCTGAAAAGACGTGAGATAGATTGCCCGTCAGGAAGATGAACAAAGAGAAGAGATTTCTACTTCTGAAGAAACACATTGCCTTAAGTTTCACTCATCCTTCACCAAAAAATAGGTACCAGGTTGATTCCGAGGGCAACGACCACCGGCCATAAGGCTAACCAGTCCATCTCACTCATTGCCGAGGTTACGGGTAATTTAAGCCTTTGCTTGCTCGTCTTCCACAGGCTTTCATGACCTGCAATATTTCGGTGTAATAAAACAAGAATGAAAGGGACAATACACTTTAATAAAAGTGTGGTAACATTACTTTAACCAAATGTTCGTTCATACTCGCGCAATAACGAATTTTAAAAAGAGTCAAAATATGATTACGATTTTAAAACCCGCCCTCCCCCTACCCACACAAATACCACAGTTTTAGAGGATATTAATGCACTTACGGATGGGCGTGTGATAAGCATTATGTCCAAACCACTGGCTTTCCAGCCAGATGACCGAAATTCGAATTCCGGTGGATACCGTATCGGAATAATAACATGAAATATTACGTGGTATTAGGAAGACCGGCTGGTTATAAATCCCTCCCGACCCTCCCAAGAAAACCCGAGATGAGCCAGAGTGCCTCCACTCCACGCAGCGATACATACAAGAGGCTGAAGATAGTATTTTTTTGCTCGTGTTTTCACGTCACACCAACTATCATGTTTTTGGCGATGTTTGGGTAGGAAAGGGCTAGAACTAGGAAGGTAGTGACAGTGTTCTTAATTAAGGTTTAGCTCAAGCATTTGCCTGACGTAAAAGCGGGAAACAACATAAAACCATCTTCAGAGCTGCCAATGGAGGGTTCGAACCCATCATCTATTGAGTGCAAGATAACAGCTACGCGACCCGAACCGCACAGGTTACTCGCTCGGCAATTACTTTGGAAGAATATTTGTAACATTTTTCTCTACTGTATATTAATCCATACTGTAATTGATCATCTTGGTGCTCAAAAACGACTCTTCATTCTCAACATTATGACGAGGGTATTTACGGAGTCTCCAAAAGTAAAGGAGACGTAAGAACTAAAATAAGGTAAATAATTTAAGTGCAGAAATCATGCTGATGAAATAGCTCAATTTGCTGACATTCACGTTTCATCCAACTCTTGCAGTCGTTAAACGGAACAACTTCGCAAGGGTTCGAGAGCGTCTCCAACTATTTGTCTATGTAACGACTGCGACTGACAGATGTGACGCTTACCAGATCCTCGAGGCAAAGTAAGGTAAATGATGGATGAGGCAGCCTGCGAACACTGCAACAAATCGAGTGAGCTTGCCTTGTGTTCGAAACCTAGATGTTACAGTCTGTCACTGGAGATGTGCAGGTAAAAATATTTTATTTCATACTATGACATAATTCTGGAAAATGAGACTTTACCGTACTGTACCGACTTCCGCACTGTTTTTATCACAAATCGTCTCGAACTTCGCTTCGCAGTAACGTAAACTAGGATAGTCAGAGAAATCTTCAGTCAAGGAACACCAAACTTAATCTTGTTGTATTGTTTATCCGCGTGACTGCAACACTGTTGTTTTCGCACTCATGTACACAAACAATGGCGTCTCTGCATTTCCAGCTCAAGTAAACCACCCTGTTGACTGACTAATAGGTTTATCCATATCCAAAATACAAATATCGCATATATCACAAAGGTTCGTCTTACTTTCATTAATCCAGGAGCAGAGGGCCATGTTTACGATTCTGATAGCTTAATTCGACTGTTCGCTGCTTCAGATAAAACTGGCACCATAAAGGCTTACAGCTCGTTATCTCCACTCTAAGGACATAGGGTAGAATTGAGAGTAGAACTAAGCACAACACATCACGTTTTTACGATGCCACCTTATTCCAATCCTATTAAACGTAGAACACTCCAATTTTACACATGCCCTATATACCTCTTCTTTAACCCAAAACAATCCGCCTGTTGCCATTTTTTGATGGGTGCAGTATTTTTGTATCCGTCCCTTGGCACAGGCCAGAGCAAAGTGTAGCTTTTACCGAAGTCCCTGTCTCATCCATGGCTGTGACAATATGGAAGCTGTTGGGGTATGGGTGGTGCTGAGTAATGCCATTTGGAAAAAAAAAAAAAAAAAAAAAAAAAAAAAAAAAAAAAAAAAAAAAAAAAAAAAGAAATGGCGTATGGCTTTTAGTGTCGGGAAATCCCAGGACGGGTTCGACTCGCCAGGTGCAGGTATTTTCATTTGACTCCCGTAGGCGACCTGCGCGTCGTGATGAGGATGAAATGATGAGGAAGACAACACACACACCCAGCCTCCGTGCCAGGGAAATTAACCAATGATGGTTAAAATTCCCGACCCTGCCAGGGATCAAACCCGGGACGCCTGTGTCGAAAGGCCAGCACGCTAACCATTTAGCCATGGAGCCGGACACGTCTGGAGCACAACCAGTGTGTCTGAATGTTATGAAAGGTGTTGCTCATACAGTAGGATCAATCGTGCTGCAGCGACAACTTCTGGTCCAGTGAGGAAAGCAATGGCAAACTACCTCACTCCTCATGTTGCCTAGTAGATCTCATTTGGGCTCTGCCATTCGTTTTTGCAGTTTCCCTATAACTGCATAGCCTTTGGTGCTGCTATTTGAGGATCCAACCGGCCTCTGGGCTCATGACCTAACAGACAGACCCAAAACAAAATATACGTCATGATTTATGCATTCATTTAAAAAAATCATGTGTAAAATATTATTTAATGTATTTTTCTAGAAGGGTGCGCTTTTCGCAGAATGTGGCGTAGCGAGAGCTACTGAACTTCTTACATATGATTTATAGACCTAGATTTACACACTAGGCGAGTAAAATTTATTCTCCTAGCACCTTGGTCATAAAACATATTAAACTTGAACCACCATATTTTTATATATTTTTACAGTATTTAATATTATTTTGTGATCAACATTTTATTTATTTTCAAGGCAATTTTCACCTATTATATAGCTACTATCCGAGTGGATACTCTGAATAAATATTACTACAATTTGTTCAACGGTTTCGGAGAAAAATGTACCAAACCAAACCCCATGGCACTACAGCCCTTGAAGGGCCTTGGCCTACGAATCGACCGCTGCTCAGCCCGAAGGCCTGCAGATTACGAGGTGTCGTGTGGTCAGCACGACGAATCCTCTCGGCCGTTATTCTTGGCTTTCTAGACCGGGGCCGGTATCTCACCATGAGATACCTCCTCAATTCTAATCCCTGACCTGGCTAGGAATCGAACCCGGGGCCTCCGGGTAAGAGGCAGGTACGCTACCTCCATACCACGGGGCCGGCACAGAAAAATGTACCTTTAGAGAAAAATACAGTAAAAATAATATTAATGGAAATTAATGCATAAATCATGCCAATTTTTTGTTTTGGGTTAAAGAAGAACTGTATATTGCATTGGAATAAGGTGGGACCATACAAACATGTTTTCTTGCGCTTAGTTCTACCCCCAGCTCTACCCTGTGTCCTTAAGCACAATATACAATGAACCTATCACAAACATGATTTTTGTAGTTTTTAAAGAAAATACGGTGTCACATTTATCATGCTGACTCCCTTCCATCAAATTCACAGTGATACTGAGAAAACGAGGACGTTTTGAGTAATGAAATTGACACCAGATATAGGTTACAAGAACAGTACAATGGCATTCATATTGGAACTCTCTAGTGAAAAATACTTTCGTTCAAAGAAATAATCATTTTCATCACCCTGTCGTATAAATCGAAATTAAATTCATCTAATAAGCATAAGGCAGAACTCACCGAGTAAGTGGCTGCGTAGTCCAACTATTCCCCTGTGGATGGGGGGCGGTAGAAGAACATCCACGATTTTCCATGTCTGACGTAATAGGTGTCTAAAAGTAGCCCCAGGGGCTCTCAACTTGGGAGGGTAGGTTGGCGACCACGGATTCTCCAGTTGAGTCTGGCACTGCTTTCTCTTACTTGTGCCAGCTCCTCACTTTCATATATCCTACCCGACCTCACTTGATCAACTATTGTTCTTTTCTGACCCCGACAGTGGTAGGTTTCCGAGGTCTTGGGGGCCTTTCATTTTCACGCCCTTTATGGTCCTTGTCTTTCCTTGGTCCATACATTCATTTTCGAAATGTTGGACCCCTTCCATTTTTTCTACCTGATCAGTGTTAATAGAGGATGGTTGTCATGCAGTACTTCCACTTAAAACAATCATTCAACACCACCACGACTTCTGAAGTTCTACTACCTACTGTGAAGTTTTCGCCTACAGAGAGCCACATCTAATAAATATACATCAACAAGTTCATGTCAAATTTTTTAATTACGTCTCACACAGTAATTTCAATGTACTGCGTAATTAATACAATACCCAGTGCCCGAGGAATTAACCAGGTGCGACTAACATCTCCTACCCAGCCCGAAATCGAACCGGGCACCCCTGAGCCGTATATCACATGAAGTAGGACAAAATAAATATAAAAATACAACATGTGATGTTATAATATTTAACTCTTCATATTACTGTCGTGTTCCGACTCATTGCCTGAATGGTCAGCGCTGACGCCTTCGTTTCGGAGGGTCCTGGGTTCTGTTTCCGGCCGGGTCGGGGATTTTATCTCGTGTGGTTAATTCTTCTGGTTCGAGGACTGGGTCTTTGTCCCAACATTCTCCTCTTCATATTCAGAAAACACACCACATTACCAACCACTACAGAAATACGCAATAGTGATTACATCCTTCAGCGTAGAGTTGGCGTCAGGAAGGGCATCTGGTCATAAAACAGGGACAAATCCACATGTGCGGCCCAGCTCGTACTCACGACCGCACAGGTGTTGTAAAAGCGGATGGAGAAGAATAAGTTCATATTACTGTCGTGATAATGAAAATTCCCTGGTATTCCTTGACCATCATGTAGTAAATAAAAAATGTCTTCCCAGATAAATGATGTTCACAGAGGTAGTATAAACAATTCCATTAACGAATAAAAAATAAATTTCTTTCTTGTTTCTCCCAACAAAACTATGTTTCCTATGAACATTGGAAATGAAATATCTGAAGACGATATATTGTCTTAAAGCAGCTTTCGTTATCTAATATGAAAGAAATGAAACTGTACCTTCTATCGGGACTTGAACATAAAACCTCCGTTCAGCAGACGGATATAGTAACAGTCCCTGGTAGCACAGTCGTTGCATTACGGAACAGCATTCAGAATGTCTGTCACTGAAGACACCTGCAGAATATTTCTTAACTTAGTGATGTATCAATACACTCTAACTACCCATTTTAATTTTTTGAAATGTATAATTCCACCTAAAGCAGTCCGTATCTACTGGAAAGAGTTGAAACTGTGTCATAAGGTCAGCACCTCAACCGTCTGAGCCACTCAGCCCGGCACAGTAAGGATTCAGACTAGGTCCAATCGTCCGAACGGAGCAGGACAGTCAACAAACAGTTCGCATTATTGAAGAGAAAGAGGCTATTAACGACTATTCATGCCTCGCGGAAGTAAGAAATACCTACAACTTGAGTGTAACTACTGTGTAATTCGATTTACAGTTTGATGTGTAACCATGTTTGCCTCTTTTTCTGGATACTGTTGTCTTAGGTACATATACACATACGGGATGTCCTCATAAAACACCGACAAGGCTTTGTATGTTGTGCGGGATGACGGACTGATCGGTTTTCAAGAAGGGGGCCCCTGTCCGGAAATGCACGGTTTGGACGCTAGAGAGCGTCGAAGTCTGAGAACGATTGTGACAATTCGTTCCGATTTGATCTCTTAATGCGGAAGGTATGCAATCCTTTAGCCATCTGTGTATTGCGGATGGAAGACTTCAGTCTAATAACATTCCTGCGCATGCGCTACATTCCCTCACATAATTCTTGATGCGCACCCTACTGCGTTTCTTGTGTACTATAGTCTGCCAGTGCATTAACCTTTCAATAGCAGCGCGACATGACCGACATGGTGGTTGCATACAGCAAAGAAGATTGCAATGGTAGAGCTGCTGCAAGATTGTATGCCTGCTGCAAGATTGTATGCGGAACGTTTTCCAAACAGATGTACCACAAATCAATCCACATTCGCGGCCATCGAGAGAAGACTACGAGAAATCGGATACTGCAGAGCTACGCGGACCATACCGCACAGCCAACTCACTCGGTCAGCACAAATTAGTGTAGGAGAGAATTCCTCTCTTGGTGTGAAGAGTATGGTGTATGACACTCCTATAACGTCAGCGGAAGATCTTATTGCTCGACTCCACGGAACGATTGAAGTTTTTCGAAGACAACCGCACGTATTGAATCATGTGCGTGAGGCGCAATATCTCCGATGTAGGCTCTGCAATGACGTAGGCTGTACACAGTTCGAACCCGTTTGTAATGAGCCCGATCTGCTACTCATGATGGGTTTATTGACGACATGCGGAACGCACACCCGTGTCACACTTCGATGCGCCACTGCGTCCAAGCCGTGCGTTTCCTGATGTGGATTATTTCTTGAAAACGGATCTGTTTGCCTTCCCATATAACATACTAAGCGTTGTCCGTGATTTTTTGGGACACCCTGTATTTGAAAAGCCGCGGTGGCTCTATCGCCAGTGCCTAAGCTATTCTAATAGAAAGATCGAGGTTCCCGACCGGCGTTAGGGATTTTAGAACTGTTTCCGAATAACTATGCGACCCTTTGTAAACCCAATGTGCAGCATAAATAGTTGTTGTTTCAATTTTTATGCTAGTGGGTTAAGGTCGAAATCAGATAGGTTTTCTGCGATGATGGAACAGGAAAAGGTTAGGAATAGGAAGGAAGCGGCCGTCGCCTTAAGTAACGTACAGCTGCTGTGAAAATGGGATCCACAGAGAGCACTCTTCAGGACTGCCGATGGTGGAATTGGAACCCGCTGTCACCCGAATGCATGCTTACTGCAGAGCTACGCGGACCATACCGCACAGCCAACTCACTCGGTCAGCACAAATTAGTGTAGGAGAGAATTCCTCTCTTGGTGTAAAAGCAATCAGTAAACATTGTTTTCTACGTGTACCATATACCTTTCAGCTCTGCAAACGTATCATACCATAAAACATCTGACAATGTATGTGACTTGCAGGATGACACTATAGGGGCTGTAATATATGTCATGTGTGCTTCAGTCTGTAGATCCGAATGAGATTTATGTAATCAGAACCCTGAAGCTGATTAACCACTGACCTGGATGTGGGCTCTGTAATCTCTTCATTACTCATGCTCTTTGTGAACATACCTTTTTACAGCTGGACACATTCACAGTTAAAACCATCAATTGTTACACATTCCTCGGGTTAATTTGATTGTGAGAAAATGAAAACATCGAACTCTGGTGACGGTAAACGTGAGAAGTCTGTGTGATAGGAATTATCAATGAAACTCGAAGTACCGCATCTGTAAACAGAATTTGTTTCCCGGTAAAGGCTATGATTACTACATCAACTATTAAAATGTCTTTCAGTGTAGTTGGCGAGATGGTCACCTATGCGCAGCGACCTGATTGGCTTATTTGAGCAGCTGATAACATGAAAACGGCGCCAGACATCGATTTTTTCATATTATTAATGAGTATGACCAACCCTGTAAAACGCTCAAATATGCGGTTCACGTTGTTTACGACCACCCTGTCCCTGAGGCTTTCGGTTCAGAGAGACCCGGGTTTGATTCCCGGCCGGATCGCGGATTTTATTCGCGTCTGATTAATTCTTCTGGCCCGGGGACTGGGTGTTTGTGTTTGTCCCAACACTTTCCTCTTCATATTCAGACAACGCACTACACTACCAACCACCACAAAAACAAGCAATAATAATTACATCCCTGCATATAGGGTTGGCGTCAGGAAGGGCATCCGGCCGTAAAACAAGGCCAAATCCACATGTGCGACACAGTTCGCACCCGCAACGCCACCGATGTGGGAGAAGCGGTGGAAGAAGAAAGAGAAGCAAGGGAAGAAGAAGATTGTTTACGACCACGCTGTATATCGATGCGAACATAGCCCATACATATACATGTGTGTGTGTGTGTGTGTGTGTGTGTGTGTGTGTGTGTGAGACAGAGAGAATATCGTCTATGAAGAAACGATACCGCATATCTGGCAATGCTCTTTCTATCCATTACTTTCCAGGTTGGTCACGCCTCCTACCCACATGGATATGCAGGCCATGAGAACCATTTGGTTATGTTCATTTTCGTAGCCTTATATGTAAAGGGAAAGGAACATTAAATGCATTGTACTGTGGGAGTGAGTAGATAAGTCATGTAAACATATCTGTTTCCACAGTACAGTACGGTTCCTTTTCGATTACACGTAAGCATAGGAATGTGAAGCCAGTGATTATCACTGACAGACATTTCTCACCATTTTACACACACACCCAAAAGGGATAAAACTGAACATTTTAGAAACTCAAGAAATGTATAGACAGCAATTGATAGATCCTTAACACATGTGCAATGATAACGTTGAAACTGTTTATTTCTAACACGACACATACTTGTAACTGACCCAATATAGATGTAATAAATTCA
This sequence comes from Anabrus simplex, assembly GCF_040414725.1. Classification (NCBI taxonomy): domain Eukaryota; kingdom Metazoa; phylum Arthropoda; class Insecta; order Orthoptera; family Tettigoniidae; genus Anabrus; species Anabrus simplex. The sequence goes on along the minus strand of NC_090265.1, from coordinate 909,290,726 downwards.
TAATGCACATAGCTCGTACTCTTAAATGCAAAAATTATAAGTCATTTTCATCCGCTGACGATGGAGCAAAGTCTCTGAACTGCGTAGTGAAGTAAATCATTTAATAATACTTGACTAGTAACAGGTTTTATTATTTCATGAAGAATTATTTCACAGTGTTGGACAAGGCCTTCCTTAAAAAGCATAGTACCGAGCTCGATAAATTCAGTCGCTTATGTGCGGTCAGTATCCCGTATTCAGGAGATAGTGGGTTCGAACCCCACTGTCGCCAGCCCTGAAGATTGTTTTCCGTGGTTTCCCATTTTCACAACAGGAAAGTACTGGCTGGGACTGTATCCTAATTAAGGCCATGGCTGCTTCCATCCCACTCCTAGCCCTTTCTCATCCGATCGTCGCCATCTGTGTCAGTGACGATATCCGTTCATGGTGCAATAAACTGAGCAAAGGCAAGATATGAGATGTAAATATCATAAATTATTAATATGATTATTGATGAAAATAAATGTTTTATGTTATAGTTAGGACAGAAATGTAGCAGTGTGGGACTAATTTCTTTTATATTGTCACCTGTAATTGATATTACGGAGATAAAGTAACTTAGACACTTTGAGAAAATCAAGAATATATATATTTTAAATTTCAGTTCCTTTGGACCGTTTTGGCTTTTTCCACACTTTTAATGAGGATTTCAGGGCTTTTCCGATTTATGAATGACAGGCCAGAGAAAACAAGCTTGTAGTTTACGTGACGATTCACATCGTGACCATAGCCACGGTGCCTCCACTTTTACGTAGAATAGCAAACAGATGATCGTGAATTTTCCATTTCAGAAATCTCACATGCACTGACCGGGGATTCGATCCACAGCCTTGGTGATAGACAGCCACGTTCGTTATTTGGAGCATGCTAGTTAATGAATATCAGAAATCCACTGATGGGGAAGGATTACTCATGTCTGCTGCCGATAAGGCAATCCTGAACCGTCACGTACGATAAGCTTAGCGAGGAACTACATATACTTAGCAGGGAGGATTAGGAATCAATTGTGCCTAAGTTGAATATAGAGAAAGAAGCACTGAGTCGACAATAATGAGATGAGTAGGAGTAAGATTAGAGAGAAGCTTACGAATCGAAAGAGGATTACAGAACAATGTGAGAGACCAAGAGTATCGGTAACGAAAAAGAAGCTTACACACTCGGCACAAAAATTAGGGCAACAAATCCTTGACATGCTGTTCAGTTTATGCCGTGGAGCATGAAACATGTATAGGTTTACAAGAATTGCAACACACCATAGGAACGCAGTCACGGTGGTTTTATTCCGCAGAGGTCACCCTATTTAACATAAACATGTTTTCAGTGTCGTCGGGTCTCAATAGAAAGTAGTCGGCAATACACGAATCACTCTCGTCTTACTATTGGTGACGCTGATACGCATTATTCGAGTATGAGGCATCTAAGCGACGCGGAAATGTCCCGAGCTTTTGTCCTACGTCAAGAAGCAAGATCAATGCGGTATGTGGCTAACGACCTGAGAGTGTGTCTATCCATTGTGCACATGCTTTGGCATCGTTATGGGGAGACAGAAGGGTATGTTAGACGCCGCGGACAAGGCCACAAACGTAAAAGTACTGCTCAACAAGGCAGATTCCTAAGGTTATCAGCACTACGCCGGCCCTCCAGTAGTGCCAGGGAACTGCGATCGTGAACGACCAGATTACTTCTGCTGCTCTTGCTGATGCATGATAATACAACAGCCCATACTGCACGAGACACCGGAGACATCTCTGTGATGGAGTGGCCTGTAAGGAACCCCGACCTAAATCCACTGTTGCACTTACGGAATGTATAGCAGAGACAGATTCGGCAGCGCGAGAATGCTTCACAAACATTACAGGACCTCAGTGAAGCACTTGTTGAGGAGAAGGACGCCATTCCATAGACAGTCATCCGATGTTACGTACCCCGCATGCCACGCGGGTTTGCAGCTGTAATTGAATCCAGGAGAGGTGCAACATAGTATTAGACAACTGTCGCTCGGATATGCTGAGTGTTAAGCAAGAACGTTACATTGTGATTGTGGTACTTCATCTGTTGTGTTGCGAAATATCGTGAATGGCTAAATGCAACGGCGATGGTTTTGTTGTTGTTGCTGCTGTTGCTGTTGTTGTTAATTAAACAAAGAATGCAGTTCCTTTGCCAAAATGTGTTTCTTTGCACAAACCCACATGCCGAGATTCTACACAGCATTATAAATTCTGTTCCCCAATTTTTGTGCTGAGTGTAGTCAATTGCATGTTATAAATCTCAGTCCGTATTGACGGTTAACACTTTACAAATAAAAAGTATTTATATGATCCTGATTTTCAATACAAAACCACCATCTATATTAGATGGGACGATATCTATATATGTTTCAGCCTTATCTAAAAGCCATCCTCAGTAGAAGCTCAATATTACATTTATACAAATAAATAAATTAAAAAATAAATGTAATATGTAATGTAAATGTAATATGTAAAATAAATGTCGGCAGCCCTGAAGATGGTTTTCCGTGGTTACCCATTTTACACCAGGCAAACGCCGGGGATGTACCTTAGTTAAGACCATGGCCACTTTCTTTCCACTTTTAGACCTTTCATCTCCCGTCGTCGCCATAAGACCTACTTGCGTCGGTGCGACGTAACGCAAATTTTTTAAAAAAGGTCATAAATTGGGTGCACTGAAAGCCTTTGTCTGTGTAAATATCTAGATTTAAGAAAACTGTTTTTTTAAACCTACAGAGAATTATCCATCGCTTGTAAAGAATTCGGTCAGACTGGCATCCAGTCAGCTATCGAGAACAAGCGCGAAAGCGTCTACTAGCTACTAGTAGTAAAAGCGAGATGTTCCGTAACGGCAGCCTTATATGCCAAAAGGAGATATTCTTTGTGACTGGTGGACAAATGCTCACTCGTTTACCTTTTAATAAAAATCCAAGAAAAGGAATGCAATAATGAATGAAGTGCTGCTACTGAGATCATTTCCATACTGTACCTCGCTGTACCTCGTAGTTTGTTAACACAATCATTCTTTTAATTTCATTGTAATATATTCAATTTCCTGTTTGATATTAATCTGCAGAATAGGTGAGTGGAAGCAATGCAATACACAATGGGCCGCTCTGAAATTAGCCGTTATAAAGGCGGATTGATTGGGCAGCGCTCACTTTGCGGAAAGCAGCAGGACTAATTAAATTCTCAATGAGCCACTTTCTCCCCGTGCAGAAACATTCTGTTGATTTACTACAGAATACACGGAGTAGGTATCTGTTAGCTCTGAAATGTTGACTTAGAATAAGTCTGTCGTTTTATCCCAGTATTGGAACCCACCCGTAAAATTCTGTGCGTCCCCCCCCCAATGTATATCAGATCTCTTTCAATAATGTAGAAACTGTAAAACCTAGCGAAAGTATAACAACTTTGTTGAAAAGCTGAAGATCCGAAGAGTCTACCTACATAGTGACGCAGTAGTGAGCGGTGCGCGTATCCGCCATTATGTGGTGAAGTCGGAGTTCCAAATTAGCATAACTCACGACCGTGACAGCACGTAGTGTGGCGTCGTTCGTTTCATCTACTCGAGATAGATCAATGTATCCAATAATATTTGCGTAGAAACGTGATTATGCACGTGTGAACTTCGTGAACGTTACAGGAATGTCTGCGCAACTTAATTCAAAGAAGTTTCGAGTCTACCTCAAATGGAAATAAGATAATGAGCCAGGAGGAATAGAAAACAACGCAGAATATGAGTGTTAGAGGGTTGGTTATACTGATAAGAAATTTGAAAAAAAATACTTCGATATCTCATGGCATTGTCATTTTATCAGCTGCTGAAGTTAGCCAATCAGATTGCTTCGCGGGGAATTCAAATGGGCTTTAAAAGGCGATGTTGCTAAATATGCAAGTGGCTTATTCGGGCTTGAGAGATTGAGAGAAATGAACATCAATCACTAACACACAGTGGGTTTCAGCCAATGCCACGGTAGCGTGCTTGCTGTGGGCCGAGCCTATCAGCAGGGAGGACCTTGTTCAAACACTGGAGAAGTTTATTTCTTCTGGCGCTCTCAATCCGGTCATAAGCCACGTGCAGATTTAGCAACACCGCCTCGCAAAGCCCATCTGAAACCACCCACGAAGCGATCTGATTGGCTAACTTCAGCAGCTGATAAAATTAAAACAGCGCGTGGTATCGGCGTTTTTTTTACCTATCAGTGTGACTAATGCTCTTATAGTCCAGCCCCACGGTGTACGGGGCAAGGTGTCCGCCTGTCACCCGGCAGCCCCGGTTCGATCCTCGGCTGGGACAGGGGTCTTTAATTTTAAATGATTAATATCGCTGGCCTGGGGACTGGGTGTTTGTGTCGTCCGCAACGTTCCTTTCCTCACATTCAACACTCTACACTTCCTCCATTCCAATTACACGCAGGTTCATAACACATTGTGCAATTAGGGGCAAAAGATTTCTATAGGTCGACGCCCCGAAAAAATACCATTTAAACACTCAGTGTGAATAAAATAACTTATAGCCTAGTTTATAGTGGCTCATCCCCCGACTTTACATACCGATTTTCATTAAACTCTCTTCAACCGTTTTCTCGTGATTCATGTACGGACAGACAGACAGACAGACAGACAGACAGACAGACAGACAGACAGACAGACAGACAGACAGACAGACAGACAGACAGACAGACAGACAGACAGACAGACAGACAGACAGACAGACATTACGGAAAAGTAAAAAGTGCATTTGCTTGTTGCTGTGGACATGACCGATACAGAAATACCATCATTTTCAAATTCTGAGCAATGTACAGACTAAACACTTATTTTATAAATAGACTAGCGAATGTACCCGTGCTTCGCTACGGTATTCTACATTGTATTCGAATATCGAAGTAAATAGTGTACATTGCAGTAAATAATAATTTTAAAATTGCATGTCTCTTAGCGTTATCCGAGAAAGAGCACGGGGAGGTCCCCGTACGTTGTTTCCAATGTAAAGTGTTTGTTATGGATTTGTGATATAACGACAGGCTCACTTGCCTACTGCCATTCACAATCGAGTTGGGAAGTTCACATTATAATTGCAGGCCCCATTGCCTACTACGCGGACAGAATCGATTTGGGGAGTTTTCCTTAAAATGGCAGCCCCCTTTCCTACTTCCAGACAGATTACAGTTGAGGAGTTTTTATTATAATGGCAGGCAATTACCCTACTATCACTCGAAATTGAGTTGTGCAGTTATCGTTATAATGCCGGGCCCATTTTCCTACTTCCAGCCAGCTTACTGCCAGTCACACCAAGTTGGTGAGTTTCCATCAAAATTAGCAGGCCACTATGCCTAATGCCAGTCACATTTTAGATGAGGACATTTCTTTATAATGGCGGGCACCCTTGCCTACTGCCAAACACAATCGGGTAGGGGAGTTTTAAACAAAACTGCATGCTCACTTGCCTTCTGCAAGTCAAATCGAGAAGGGAACTATTCATTACAATTGTAGGCCTTCCTTACTAATGACAGTTACACAGGAGTTGGAGAAGGAACCCTTTCCTACTGCCAGTCAAAGTCGGTGTGAGGAGTACTGATTACAATAGCAGACCCACCCTTTCTCGATCGCTACAAATCGACATCAGTGAATATATATAGATCGACATACGAAAGTATATGCGTGTTTACAATATTGAAGACCTTCATTTACAGATTAACTGCTACTAAACGTACGTCATATCGACAAAGGATTATGCCATAAGACACGCCGGATTTAGTGGCCTAAATGGCTGGTCCTATGATATGTCATCTATTATTGGGTCAGATTGAGTTAGAAACGTGGAACAGGGTGACGTTTTTGTAAGATTATCTCACATTACATTTCGGATAATTATGTGACAGCTACATGCATAGCATTTGGCTCACATATGGCTACTGGGTGGGCCAATTTTCGTGAAGAGTTTGATGATTCTGTATTTCATATAAGTAATCGAAAGTGTGAATTATGCATGTGAAAATTCCAAATTGACTTAACATCGATTAATAGAGAAAAATCAAACGTAAAAGGGATACAGATACGGCAAAAAGTCATAAGACCAAGGTTGTAGATCATTCCAAATTGAACGGAGATTGTGCAATCTGTTATGTGATAGGAATTTCCGAAGGTCTGCACCATCATTAAAATTGCCTGCATATTTCTATATTCTTCGGGGATAAAAAGTGAAAAATTTAATGATCTTGGATGTTTTCCGTTCGTTACAGGCTAAAACGTATAATTTTGTCAAATTTCAGTTATCTTCTTTTTCTTCTGGCAGATTATGCCGCAATCTGGATTTTGGGCGAGGCGGGTAAAAATTAGGACTTTCAGGAAACGAAACCAAAAATTATGCAGATGGTCATTATTACCCCTTAAACGGAAAGCTGTACGAAAATTTCGCCAAAATAGTCAGTGTAGAGGCACACAGTCGTTACGATTTGATTTATATAGATAAGGAATCTGCTCCATGTAAAACACCTTTTGGGCTATGTCCGCTGGACTTAACCTGCAAAACTGACCACTCATGATATCTCCCTTATTAATCCTCCTGACGAAAAAATGCACATGAAGAAAAGGTTTAGAGGTGGAATTCCATCACGTTTGGTCGATTTCCAGTCAGGTTGGTCTTGTTCTGTATATATTGTGGAAGAGTAAAATCACCATTTCGGTTCCCTATAAACCGCCAGTCCATTCTGGAACATGAAATGTTATTTATATTTGAAACCTACCTTTGGACAGGTGGATGCTAAATATAAATTTTGGTTCGAATGTCTTCAGTAGTTTTCAAGTTGTAAGGAATACGCTTTACACGCACCCGCTCGTGAGTTAAGTCCGATGGGACTTGTACAGAAAATAATACAGTTAAGAAAGTTGAAAGTAATAGATAATGGATTATAACTGAGGACATCCGGATAACGACAAATATGTAAATGCCAAGTTAATGTATTGGAAAATCAAATGCCCCTCAATAAATTATGCTAGTGTGAGTTATGGATATAATAAAGCGGTAACAGAGGAGAAATTTACGTCCAGTGATTCCTAGGTAAATAAATAATAAGAATATGACTAATGGTGTTATTACTTAATCTATTCGAGGGCGGTTATAACATCCAACGATATTCCGCCAATATCCCGCAGATCGGCCGATTGACGCCTCTCTTGCCTTCTACCCAAGGAACAACCACGAATTTAAAAGCATGATGAGGAAAATGGCAATACGTTACTTCCCTGCTGGCATGCAGTCAGAGACGTTGCCATGGCAACCTGTAGGTTCGTTGTCGGTCTGTCGGTCACTCAATGCAGAGCATGATACCAGCGGAAAATTGTAAATTTCTCCGTCATGTGAAGAGTAAGGTAAATTATGAACATAACAAAAGTTGTTTATAATGAAGAGACGTTTCACGTACGGTAAACGAAGTTTACATAAAATCAATAGTATAAGAGAAAATGGAGGAAAACCATTCTGGTTTTCCTATAAACACCCCGTGTGTTCAAAGATTTTAAAATGATATGCATATTGAAACCTTCTCCTTTATGAGTATACTCTAAATATGAAGTTTGGTTCAGATCTATCCAGCCGTTTCGAGGTGATGGTGGAAAAACCATTCTGGTTTTCCTATAAACCCCCCGTGTATTCAAAGATTTTAAAATGATATGCATATCGGAACCTTCCCCGGGGTGAGTATACTCTAAATATGAAGTTTGGTTGAGATCTATCCAGCCGTTTCGACGTGATAGTGGAAAAACCATTCTGGTTTTCCTATAAACCCCCCGTGTATTCAAAGATTTTAAAATGATATGCATATAAAAACCTTCCCCGGGATGAGTATAATCTAAATATGAAGTTTGGTTGAGATCTATCCAGCCGTTTCGACGTGATGGTGGAACAGACAAACAGACAAACAGACAGAGAAACAGACAAACAAACAGACACGAAACGTAAAAACCACCGATTCGGTCTTGAGTTAACCTAAAACGGATAAATATCTGAAAAATTGGCAAAACAAAAGAAATTACAGACAGCGGACCCCCTACAATTTTATTTATATAGATTACCTTAGTATCTTTTTGTAAACATCTTTTTGATGTTAATATACTTGGTTATATGGTAATTAATATATGGTAAACTGAGATCACCCACTACAAAGATGTTCCTTTCTGTATCGTTGCTCAAACAGCTGTTTATCTTATCAAATTTTCTGCGTCAACTTCACGCCTTCCCCGTCTGTACACCTCGAAAAGATCATGTTGCCTATTATCTTTTGAGATGAGCCGTACACCTGCAATCTCACGTTTCCCATCCTTACGTTTTTCGTAGCTTAAAAATACTTCTTTAACCGGTATGAATATTCCTCCTCCTACCTTTCCTATTCTCTCTCTACGATAAACACTCCAGTTCCGTGAGAATATTTCCATGTTAATAATATCACTTTTAAGCTACATTTCAACTCATAAAATATCTAGTACAGTAAATATATATCTACTAAATAATTATATTCCTACCTTTACAGTACTTCTACAGTTGAACACTTACAATTTTGTCTCGTCCTTACTTTACTCCCACCTCCCTGCAATTTTTACTCCGCTCCCTAGTCCACCCCATTTCACTGAATATACCCCCTATAACCTAACCTCTCTAAACCAACTTCCTAATTTGTACGCACCCTTTGGTTCAAGTTAAGGCTATCCGAGTGCAGATCCCTATCTCCTACCTACGCGGTAGGATCTACAAATCTCACACCCAGTTTTCCACGTATCATTGTGGAGTCTTAATTGAATCACCCATCAACCTCCAGTCAATATACTTTCACAGACTGTTCCACTGATAACAATCTCCACTCCCGTAAAATTCTCCGGCGCTTACTTGAATCTCCGATCAACCTCCAGTTAGTATACTTCCTCCACACTATTCCACAGATAAAAATCTCAACTCCCGTAAACTTCTCCTGCGCTGTCATTACTAAATTCCGCATATCTCCAACTATAGTGGTACCCATTCCTGCTTGCCTTACATTGTTGGTACCAACGTGAAAACCTACCACGTTGTTCTTACCCTCCTCCTTCCCTTCTACTTTCCTCAACATCTGGCTCCTAATTCCTGGATAATACTCTCCCTGGTTCCCTTTCCACTACACACTTTTCCCACGTGCTTGACAATGGAGTCCCTATGATAAAGCCTCAGCCCTACCCACCTCTTTAAATCCCCTATTCTCAGGGCCTTTCTTATCTTCCATGATGGCTGCAGTACCTATTTTCTTCTCTCTTTTCTCCCGCTCGTGACACTCTTCTACCCTTTTCCTATACTCTAAGTTACCCCTTTTCCCTTTCCTTTCCTCTTATTTCACCCCTCCTCTGTAACACTTTCATGTTTGTCACCTTCTCTAGGAGTCGATGACCTAGATGTTAGACCCTTAACTTATCATACTCATAATCATTCTCTCCTTATTTTCTTCTGTTGCTCTACCTGCAGTGACTCGTACCGATTTTTCACCGATACATCTCCTGCACTCTGTCCCTGACCAAATCTCACGGCCTTTCATTTACTTCCCCTTCCCCTTTCTTCTCCTCCCAGTCTATCAACCGTACACTGTACATTGTTTGAGGGATACCTATCCTAATTTGCGGCACGATACGATTACGGTACGGCAGCCAACAGTTTAATACTTTTAGTTCCTAAAATAAGCATATAAATCACCATCCTCACAGAGTAATAGCAGAATAAATCAATATTCACTTTTTACTCCATACCATTATTATTTAATATGTTATTTCACCTTTCGTGAACAGAATTACTTCAGAATAATTCGTAATTAATTCACAACAAAGGGAGAGCGTTCAATGAAGTTGTCTCAGTTGTTCCTGAGGTCACAGAATCCATCTTTAACTTCAATGGTGTCGTGAGAAACCCCTCTATACCAGTGAAACTGTATAACCCAACGTCTTATACTGGTTGTTGTCTTATTGGTGAAAATTCTCTGTACCTTTACGGCAGTTTAAGGTCAACACTTATTGTAGAGTCGTCTGTTTTTTCTGTGTGTAGCTGAAAATTACAGGTGGTGCCATTAGTGGCCGCACAACTGCCGTTTCTCTATTTTGGTTTGAATGGTGGACTTCTGTGAAATATACATGATATCGAAATGCAGAATATACACTATTTCTATATTAATGGAAATTAGATTAACTGTTTGTAGAAATTTTTACTACAGTAATGATTTTTTTTGTTTGTGTCTGACTTCTGTACATTTTATGTAGGGTTGTTTTAAATTATTCTCATCTTGTGATTTAGTTTCCATTCCCTGTTTTGCTGCGCCATTCGGTAATACAACTACTTCTGGTTATGTCTAGCCATTTCCTCTGGATGAGGCATGAAAATCTTAAAGCATCGCTTATGCTGCTCTGTACTTTGGCTAGGCCAGAAATTCGCAATTTATGTTTAAAAGAAATCGTACATTTGATTAATTTTATATATTTAACATTTTAATTTAGAGTTGAGGAATTGACAAAAATGGAAGACAGTAGACAATGAGGACTTAATGTGCGAAATGACGGATATAACTGATACCAATGTCATAATGAATAACTGAGTGTCCGAAATGATGACTGCATTTCTAATTTCCTTGACTTCTGGAAGGGATATAATATCAACATTTCTTCGGGAAAACCACCTAAAAATGTATACTTCTTCTTTTGACTATTCAATGAAGTGTAACAAATATCTGAAGTCACTTGTCGAAGACATGCTACCTTCAAGGACAGGCAGTCGCAAAATGTTCGCTATTCATGGAAAAAGTACATAGATATTCTCCAACTGTGACAAGTGACGAAAACGACTTTATCTTTTTTTCTACTCCAGTGCATAAGAGAAACTGAACTTGTCATTGCTTCTTATTCTTCTTCCCTTTTATTCTTCACAAAGATATCAAACGTATTTTAACTTCCTGCACATAGCAGCTGACTTGAACATTACAGAATATGAATTCAAAATAATAATTCTAGCCTGCTAACTTTTTTCATATGTCCTTATCGACAGAAGCTCACTTGAAGAATGATTGTTGCCTATATGCATTGAAGATAGTGCGGAAGTAAAAAATCGTCTGCTTCGTGAAGTATTTGGTGGACCCAAGCAATATACAGCGTACTGTCCGAGCGACAGAAGTCAAACGATAAGATAATGGGGAAATTGAACCTTTCTTTGTTTTATTTATTTTACGGTTTGTTTATAATGAATTAGGAAGATTGTAAAGCAGTTTGTTTTCCGTCCACGTTTATGGTTTTCGGAGGCTACAAGAAACTGAAATTTTGTCTCGCAGGAGTTTTCTTACGGCAAATCTACTGACACGACGCTGGTGTATTTGAGAAGGTTCAAATATAGCTATCTCGTGAAGAGTGTCATTTCATTATACAACAACAACAACAATAATAATAATACTAATAATAATAATAATAACAATAATAATTTCGTATGGTTATTTCTAGCCTGGTACAGCTATGTAAGCCAGACACATCGACGAAGGTGTACTGCGCCTGCCGTGTATTGGGAAAGTATATGTTACTATCTGAGTTTCAGGATGTAAGGGAGCAGCACAAACACCCAGTTCCTGAACTAAGGGAGTGAACCTTTCTTTACGAGAAAAATCCATTGACCCGGCCGGGAATCGAACCCAGGGCTCCGAGGACCGAAGGCCAAAACGCTGAATACTAAGCCACGGAACCAGACATTTCATCAACACAGCAATGCTAAATTGATTTCAAATCTTTCGGCATTGCTTAATAATAATAATAATAATAATAATAATAATAATAATAATAATAATAATAATAATAACACTATTTGCTTTACTTCCCACTAACTACTTTTACGGTCTTCGGAGACGCCGAGGTGCCGGAATTTAGTTCCGCAGGAGTTCTTTTACGTGCCAGTAAATCTATCGACACGGGGCTGTCGTATTTGAGCACCTTCAAATACCACCGGACTGAGCCAGGATCGAACCTTCGGCATTGCTAGAAAATTCACAGTCGTGCTCGCAAGGTGGTACGTCTCTCTTCTTTGGGCGCTGAGCAAAGTCTTCACGAAACTTGCAGATACCCAGCAGTCTGCCTCTTTCACTCGGCAAAATCCCAGGATATCAAGTCTACAGTCATTAATATAAAATGGGGATACATTTCTACATCAGTAGTACACTCAATTGTATATGTTTCTAAACGAAGTTTCTCAAAGAGGAACAATTAATTCCTGCTATTTTTCAATAGGATACAATGTTATCCTGACCTGAAGTTTTCGTCCGTCTTAGGGCATTAATTTATCCTAGAAAATTCACTGCTCTTCCGAATAAAGTAGTAGGCTGCATCTCGATAGTAGTGCTGTGCTTAGGACAATAATAACTGGGGTAATACTGTTACGAATATTAATACCGAACAATAGGAGATATCTTCTCAGAGCAAGGTCTCTTCATTTTCTCTGAAGAATTATAATGGTACTACAATTTACAACGGCAGACGGAACCTTTTCCTATTGCTATTGCTATTGAAAGTTTTAATTTACTGCCCTGGTGGTGTGGAGTGGGCAACATAAAGAGGAACACCCTTTTCTTAGCCATAGGTTATATTTTAGATATTACGTATTAAATTCAGAAAGTAGGATATCAGTACGGTTTCTTTTCTGGGAGAGCGCTGGAGGACGCGTACCCCTAAACATTTAGGTACACGAAGCGGGGAAAAGTAATTATTCGCCCACTTTAAAAATAACTGTACGAAATCCATTTGTTGATTTTGTTTCTTATTTCGTCGTTGCACCTGCTAAAACCGTTTATCCAACTTAGAACTTTAGCCAGTAATGTTTCATTAATGTGTTGCGGGTCATATTCCCCCACAACACAATCACATAGCACTTTTGTCATATTTCTTTAAGTATCCTACAGAAATGGGGACCTGGTTCGCCGATCTTGTTTTGTACAAACCAAGTTCGTCGTTTTTTTTTTTTTGCCTGTGAGTGGAGGTTTAACGAACTTGGTCTTCCATCTGGTTATAAAATATTTGTTCGGTTCGACGCCTGGGCTCAGGGCGGTCGCCTGTGTGCAGAGGACAGGAACCTTGCCCATCATTTTGTCAGTCGAGACTCCACTACAGCTCGGAACGAGTCTTTTTTTATAGCTGCTTGTGTTCTTTTTTCATTCGCTGATAAAAAGTCCGATAATGACTGTGCTACGGTTATGAACCCTTCTTTTTTTGAACGATTTTATTGAAGCCTGTCGGCAATACCCGTGATTATGGAAAGTGAAAAGTGACAAGTACAGAGGCAGGAACAAGCGTGACAAAGCTTTGAATAACATTCTGCTCATAACTTGCGAGACCTTTGCTGGTGTTGATAAAAAGTTTCTCAAAAACAGAATTGAGTCACTGAAGCAGAGTTTTCGAAGAGAATTGAGCAAGGTAAAAGATTCCATGAAATACGGTAGTCTGAAGAGAGCGTGTATGAACTACGATTGTTGTAAAATGACATCCTATCGTTCATGGTCGATCACGAGGCGTACCATACTTCAAGATCAACGTTTCACGGTGAAGAGGAAGCAGTGTACGAAGGAATTCAATATGAAAGTCAGGTAAGTTAAGAAACTCCCGACACATTTCTTTGTTTCTGTTTATTGACAACTCAAATTTTATTATAACGGCAATAAACACATTTCAGTACAGGCCTATGAATACAATTCATCCGAACTATGCAATAACAATCATCATCATCATCATCATCATTAGTCGTTATGCTCATTACTGAGTGTCGTGACCTCATCACTATCATTTCCGTGTTGCAACCTTGACGAGATGTCTCCATCCGGAGCAGTTTTCTTTAATATAATCTGAAGTGGTAGACCAGTGATCTTCTTCACCTGTTCTATCCATCTACTTGCTGTTCTTCCTCGTGGTCTACTGCCTTCGATTTTGCCTTGCAAAATGACCTTTTCCAAGTTCTCTCCGTCTCGTCTTAAAATGTGACCAAGGAACTGGAGGTAACATTCACTCACACAGAAGATAGACTGCAGACGGAACCTATTCCTATTGCTGTTGAAAGTTTTAATTTACCGCCCAGGCGGGGTGGAGTGGGCCACCTAAAGGGGAACACCCTTTTCTTAGCCATAGATTATATTCTGGATATTACGTATTAAATTCAGGAAGTAGGATAAAAGTACGGTTTCTTTTCTGGGAGAGCGCTGGGGGACGCGTACCTCTACATATTTAGGTACACAAAGCAGGAAGAAAGTAATTATTCGCCCACTTTAAACATACAAAAATCTAAGCAAGTTTGATATTTGAGTTAGTTTTATGGATAACTTGATAATACAGTTTAGAAATTCATAAGTAGATAATATAAGACAGGTTTCTTGTTTTCTCTTTGCTATTTGCTTTACGCTGTACCGACACAGATAGGTCCTATGGCGACGGTGTGAGAGGAAAGGCCTTGGAATGGGAAGGAAGCGGCCGTGGCCTTAATTAAGGTACAGCCCCAACATTTGCCTGGTGTGTAAATGGGAAACCACGGAAATCCATTTTCAGGGCTGCCGACAGTGGGGTTAGAACCCACTATCCCCCGGGCACGAGCTCACAGCTGCGCGCTCCTAACGGCATGACCAACTCGCTCGGAAAGACAGGTTTCATTAAGAAACAAGAGTAACTAATCTCACCGCATTCAAAGAGGAAATGACATGTTGGACGAACCGTTGTTGGCATTTCTCTTTACTGTGTGTAGAGAGCGACGCTCACGAACTTGGATCGCCGAACCGAGAACAGCGAACCAGGTTCCTGTGTGTGTACGGCGCTATAGTCACTTTCTTGAAACGCAGCGAAGTGCAGCGTTTGCTTCCTATTCGTAGTGATAGTGAAATGTTGCTGTTATTTGAAAGAAAGGCTGGAGACAACCTTTTGTAAAAAGGAGGACGTTATTATCCCATAACACACTAAAATGCTGGACGTTTCGACTTGATGAGATATTTGTGGAGGTACTCCTGGTGAGACAGAAATGTAAACGTTATGTAGCCAACTTCGACTTCTGGAAAACAAATTGTTCGAGGTTTCCAGAATTATCATTAGGACAAGAAAATGATAGCATCGCTTCGTGAATTTACTCCACCTTACTTCTCTATTTAAGCGAAGCGCAAGTGTCATATACCCGCACGACGGTTTTGCAGTGAGTTTTGCACAAATATTAGTGATCTAAACTATCAGGACCACTATAATTTATTCAACTCGCCTACATAACTGTAGAGCGGCTAGCTTACACTTACACCTTGTTCAAATACGTTTGCATTCTAACCTAATTATGCCTATAATTCCAATCTCTATACCTCTAACATCTAAAGTTGAAATCTGACAGTTCTTAGAGGGAGGTCCGTTTACTGCCTGCCGGGGCGGGATAAAGGGAGTGGGGGGTATGGTTACCATGGAAACGACGGTGGGGCGACTGCAGTTGCCATGGAGATAAAATCTTCTGGCCAGCTCGTCTTGCTTGGAGTTGCCAAACCGCTCACTTCTGAGTTAGATCTTGTCGCAAGCAGTTCAGTGTGAGTGACATTCTATTTCTGTTTCTGTTTTGTGGCCGTTAGTAAACGCTATTTTAAATACTAATTATGTACAATCATTGTATTTCAATATATAATTCGAGTACGGTGAATACTCCTCGAGGGAGAGGGAGGCCCAGGACTCGTCCACCTCGTGAAAAAAATACCGTCGGCCGTGGTGTGACAATTCATCACCAAGGAAGGGAAATTATTTTACGTCCTATATTTATCCCAATAAGGTGTACAGAGACAATGTATAGGACAAACGGCATAATACAGTAATGTTATCGATTTTACGTCCTGTAGTACTTTCATATACCACCGGACTGAGCCAGGATCGAAACTGCTAAGTTGGGATCAGAAAGCCAGTGCTCTACTGTGTGAGCTTATCAACCCGGTCCCTGTTAAAGATAAGGGAGCATAAGACCAAGTCAGTCACAGTCTGGCCAAGGTAGTCTACAACAGAACACAGCGGTCTGGATGAACGAGGGAACAAGTCAGCCGGAAGCGAGGGGTAAGAGAAAGTTTCTTCGCGAAGTATTTGTCCGATTTTCAAAATAATCACAGCGTTGAATTTATAATGTCTGTAGGTTTAATGCTATGTTTAGGAAGCAGTGTAGTTATATTTATAAAAACATAGTACCACTATCTCAAAACATTTTCACGCCATAAAAAGTACTGAAATAAAATGTCGTATGGCTTTTAGTGCCGGGATATTCCAGGGCGGGTTCGGCTCGCCAGGTGCAGGTCTTTCTATTTGACACCCGTAGGCGACCTGCGCGTCGTGATGAGGATGAACTGATGATGAAGACAACAGATATACCCAGCCCCGTGCCATTGGAATTAACCAGTTAAGGTTAAAATCCCCGACCCGGCCGGGAATCGAACCCGTGACCCTCTGAACCGAAGGCCAGTACACTGACCGTTCAGTCAACGAGTCGGACATAAAAAGTACTGTAAGTCCGATTATGAGCCCTTTGGTAGCAATAATGAAAGTGGAAACGGAATGTCAATATCTTTAACCGTTCACGAGTTATTTGAGGTGGATAACTTGGCTGAATAACCCTGTATAATGCACGGATGAATTTCAAGGTGTATTTCCCCACCGTGATCTAATTGCGAAGGCGCACAACAGTTTGTGATAAATCATTATGGAGCACGAGCGCAGAATACAAAACGTGAAGTCTACCCACTCTCGGGAGAACTATCTCTCATATTCATTACTGAAGTACAGGATAACGTTAATTAAACAGTTGGTGGAAACAGAGGCAGCAGGCAACTACATGTTCCGCTTCATAGAAACTCAGCGTTTAATTACGTGGTGAATTCAAATTGACAGAGAACTCACTGGAGATGCCACTGTGGGCGAAGGAAACCATTGCAGTCCGGCTCAGTCACAGAAGACTTCATCAGAAGCACGGAAGGTATTTAGATGGGATAGCATAGCAGTTTAGTGTCGATGATCAGAAAAAAACGGAATGAAGACTGTCTGCCGAGGCGGCAAATCTGTGCTCAATTCACCTGGAGAGACGTGGGTTTGATTCCCTGCCTGAAAGTTGAAAAAAGTAGAGAAAGAGAGTTCCACTTCAAGAGGAATGTTCACTCGGTTTGCATACAAAATGAACGAAGGAACATGGATCTCCACCAACACGAGAGAGAACATTACTTTATTGTAATCATAACTATTCATGCAATTTTCTTCATAATGCGTAATAATAAAGATATTCCAGTCCGACTCGTTGGCTTAACGGTCAGTGTACTGGCCTTCGGTTCAGAGGGTCCCCGGTTCGATTCCCGGCCGGGTCGGGGACTTCAACCTTAATTGGTTAATTCCAATGGCACGGGGGCTGGGTGTATGTGTTGTCTTCATCATCATTTCATCTTCATCACGACGCGCAGGTCGCCTACGGGTGCCAAATAGGAAGACCTGCCCCTGGCGAGCCGAACCCGTCCTGAGATATCCCGGCACTAAAAGCCATACGCCATTTCAAGATATTCCATATAAACAATAATTATGTATGTCCTGTAAATGATTCTTGGACGTATCTTAAATAATGAGACAAAATTATACTTTCAAGTTATTTCCTAGACTTTAAGTCACTGATACGTCTTTACGTACATCTTCACTATTATCTGCTCCCGCCTTCCTAACATAACTTTTCCTTCCACATTCCTCTGATAATATTACGTGTGCCAATTGAGAGTGCCAATAGAAGAAATATTCTTCTCCAGAGGCGGGACTTGTACAAGCACCTCCCCGCTGATAGGCTCGGCCCACAGCTAGCACACTACGATGGTATTGGCTGAAACCCACTGTGTGTTAGTGTTTGATGCTCATTTCTCGTTATGGCTCTCAAGCCCGACCAAGCCGCGTGCAGATTTAGCAACACCGCCTTGTAGAGCCCACCTGAATTCTCCCGTGAAGCGATCTCATTGGCTAACTTCAGCAGCTGACAAAATGACAACCGCGCGAGATATCGATGTAGTATTTTCAAATTACTTATCAGTATGGCCAACGGTCTAACGCCCTTATACTGGGTATCTGGTCAGCTCTGTGTTCCCTCGAGTTCTCGTTCCCGAAAAATTGGATAGGAAGAGGAGATCCTGTTGCATGGCCACCTCGTCCGCTGGATCTGATCCCACTTGATTTCTTCTTGTGGAGTTACGGGAAGAGTATTGTCTGCAAGACACTTGCAGTGACTGAAACAGAGCTCCTGGCAAGAATACTCACTGCTAGTGACATTGCTGGAAAGACGCCAGAGATGTTCGACTGGATACGCCAGAACTTACTGCGACATTGTCGAAGCTGGGCGACGCTATTTCCAACTACAGTTGTACATGTCTTCGTAGCGTGTGCATGCAGTACAGGTAAGTAAAGGTATTACATCTCCTCGCAAAGATTAAAACTGTTTTAAGTCCCACGTTCGTAAGTATGCCAGCGTCTAAGACGTTTCCGGATCGCAGTCCCCTGATTCAAAATGATACATGTACCCTTGTCCAGCGTCCCTGAAATTTGTATTGTCATCACAGAAACATCCTGTATACTTCTCTTCTTCAGCTAAAAGTACAGACGACCTAAATATATTCTTCTTTTACTTCTTACACCACTTTTTTCACACCTGTGGGATCGCGAGTGCGATTTGTGTGAAACATATGTGGATTTGGACCTGTTTTACGGCCGGTTGCTCTTCCTGACAGCAACCCTATGTGGAGGTATGTAATCCCCATTACGTGTTTTAGTGGTGATTGGTAGTGTGGCGTGTTGTCTGAATATGGAGAGAAATGTGTTGGAACAAACACCAAGTCCTCGAGCCAGGAGAATTAATCAGACTCTATTAAAATCTCCAAACCAGCCGGGAACCGAACCCGGGACCCTCTGAGCCGAAGCCCTCAGTGTTGATAATGCAGTCAAGATGAGACGACCTAAGTATATCAACATAAAAATCTTACACGTAGCTAATAATTAGGAAAGTACTCGTATGAAATCGGAGCTTGCTTGAGAACATTCATTTCGTGCAGCTGTTTAAATACTGTGACATATTTTGCTGTTTACCGAGTACCAGATGGTGATTATTTCTATCTTTTATGTCGACTGACTCAGAGAAGTCTTAAGGCGACAGTGCGAAAGGACATGGCTAGGAATGAGATGAAAACAACCGTAGCCATGATTAACTTACGACCTGTTGTGGAAATAAGAAGCCACGGAAAACCACTTTCAGGGATGCTGACAGTGGGGTTCGAACCTACTGTCTCCCGAATGCAAGCTAACAGATATACGCTTGAAAACCCGTAGCCAACTTAATTTGTTCAAGTGAGGTAAAACGAACCCGAATATCAGACTATCCTTTATCTTATTTGCAGCATAGCCTACCTATACAGACAAGATTTTAAGGCAGTTTTGCCTCTCTAGAAATAAAAGAGGGTAGATGACTAGCATTGATCCATAAATCTATTTATTTACTTATCACCTTACGAGAGTGGCACCATTCTTAGAAAAGTACACCCACCTGTATGTTCTCATTTTGAAAAAATCTACAACGGAATTTCTAGATGTAGTCTATACATTTTATTGCGGTTTGTAAATATGTCATATTCATTCATACGAAACGAATCAAAGTGTAGATTTCATCAAGCCCATTTTATTTTAATGTTGTCCTGTTACGTAGCTTCCTTCTGTCACAGTGTTGCAGCGCAAATGAAGAATATTAACGTCGGTTCACTGACGCAACTCGAAAGTTTTTGAAGTCACTGCAGTGAATAGAGTTTAATTCCACTCTTACATTCAAAGAAAAAAAAAAGATGGCAAGTAAGTTAATTTGAAACAGTCTCTGTCCTGGAGATTAAAATTACACTGTTATGAATGCAGCAGAAAAGTTCGGAGATATTATATTAGTACTCGTGGACTTTGAAAGTAATTTAAAGGTTTTTTAAAGCTTATTTCACTCACTGACAAATACTGCCTTCAGATAATGTCGAGACATTCTATTATTGGGGTAACAATATCATTCTTCTACGTGGCCGATGACCTAGCTGTTAGGCCCCTGTAAACAACAATCATCATCATCATCATCATCACCACCATCATCACTTATGTTTATAACTTATTTTACCTCGTTCCGATACACAGATAGGTCTTATGGAGACGATGAGATAGGAAAGGGCTAGAAGTGCGAAGGAATAGGTCTTAGGTACAACCGCAACATTTGTCTGGTGTAGAAATGGAAAACCACGGAAAATCATCTTAGAGTTGCCGACAGTGGGGTTTGAACCCATTATCTCCCGAATGCAAGCTGACAGCTACGTGTAAAACCACGGAGCAACTCGTTCTGTCAGTATAAATCTACCCAGCTCATCTGCTGAATGGTCAGCGTAGTGGCCTTCGTGTCACAGGGTCCTGGGTTCGATTCCAGGTCGGATAGGTGATTTTAACCCTGTCTGGTTAATTCCTCTAGCACAGGAGCAGGGTATTTGTAATCGTCTTAATGTTAATCTCAATTTACATGTAACATATCGCACTACCAACCACCACAGAAACATGATATTGCACCCGCCTATCGAGCGGTCAGTGAGAAGTTCTCCCGGTAACTCAATTACTTCTCAGGGTATTCCATCTATCGCTCATAAAATCTGTGATTTTATATGGTTAGTTTTTTTACGTGGTTTCGCAAGAGACTCGGTCTGTTGAGATGCACATCATGGGAATACCTATACGCTCAAGTAAGGACCTGTGGCCGATAACCTCAAAAAGAATCTCTTTCTTTTTGTCAAACTTATCAATTACTTATATCTACAAAACTTATTAGCTAACTTACAAACTAGCCGTTACCCAAAAGGAATTCAAAACACAGGCACTTTCTAAAAGAAAAATATAAGAAAATTTATTGAATAAATCATGTTCAATGTAAGTTAATGTGAATTCTGGGTAGTATTATCTTAATAATATTTAAGCATAAAGGATTAGAGTCAGCGCTGGCTCAAATAAAAGTAAAATAATTAAGCTTTAAATTATTTACATTCTTTCTCATTTAATGTTCAAATTCATATTAGTTATTTACTTCTATATTCGTAGCCATGTTCCGAAATGTAATTGATTTTCTCCAATTATATTCAAGAGATCACTGAGCAATCACGGTCTCCATATAAATACTCGTTGTGAATACTGTCACGATAATTATATAAATTATTCTCACCACATTTAAGTCATCTCACTGTGATAAAAATGGATGGTTTGCTAAATTGAAACGTAATAAAAATTAAATGGGATAAAGTCAGATTGCGAATGTAAATCTGATCATATCTTTACGTATGTATTTCCCAAACAAACTCTTGCGTGAGTGTGAAATCATAAAACTGCTCTCCAAATTTTCCATTCATAAATCTGAACTCTGATTATTTGGTCACTTATCTTGAATACGCATAAATAACAACTTACGGGCTAAGACAATACCTCCCTAGAGCCTACGACATATGGCTCCTAACTAACCATTATCCTATTCTTTATATTTAAAACACTTCAATTGAAATCATATCTGCGTGAAAAGAAATGAACATCTATCTAACTGTTCAAATAGTTTCCGATCCACACACTCCTCCACCAACGGCTCAATGTGCTTTAGCTATCTTCTATAACTCGATATCTCTCATGTGTACGAGCTACTCAACTCGTATGGACAGTACAGAATGAAATTAATACGTATGATATTGAAACATCACCGCACCAAAGAATATCACATGTATACTTAGTCATGAGCCTAGTAAACCGTATGTTAAAGAACTCTCTAGTACTCGGTACATGCCATTTACCAATGTCAGATAAAAACTGTCACGATTCACAATTCTACCATAATACATGTCAATCTTACCTTAAAATGGTCATCTGCGCGATATTCACACTTTGACATATTCTTTCCATTTGACACAGAAACTCACCTCATGTAAATCTAACACAACGTTTCCTCGGCGAATAGCAATTCTTTTTCTTACCGCAGAATATAAACAAACATCTATATTACAAGTATTCCTTAATATGCTCCAAGAAATAACCACATTTCAACACCATTCAAATATACATTATCATACCACCGGCATACATATTGCCGTACGCATATAGCCGAATACACCCAAAACTGTATGCCAAACATTTTAGAATTGCCTTGTAATAAACGCATTTTAATAACCTTTTAACTTAAAAACAGCAGTTTGAGTTCAATGCCCTCTTTCTATGAAGAAAGGAGTACGTAACTTCACTATATTCATCTGTGTCGCGCAGGTAAATTCGTGACGTAATCTTTGTACAGGTAAACGAGATTAATCGAAATTTCACTAGTTATATAGACTCATTGCTATTAGGTCTTCACAAGTAACACTTCTTTCATTTACTCATGCTAGTTTCTACTGTATGTATGCAAGTGCGGTAGCCTGTATATGATATAATAGAATTCTAATTCTACACTGCCATCTTATCTTATAGCCTTAAATATCTCACACTTCACTTTATGTTTCACACACGTTCTTAATTAATTCATAAATATCACCAATTATTCAGCACATGCCGAAGTTAGATTGAGGGTTTAGATTGCAAGAAACTACTCTACTAAAAAAATGTATGGACTTAGCTCGTCAGATGCTACGTTTGGTCTGGATGTCGCTCCATTCGTTGGTTGTGGTTAGACCCTCTGTTAGGATCTGGATCTCTGGTTGGATAACGTCTTCCTGGTCATCAGCTGGTCACATGGCTCGCCGGTCCAATCATCATCAGCTGGTCCTCTGGCTCGCCGATGCTCATCCTCATCATCCTGTCCTCTGGCTGGCCGGTCCAATCATCATCAGCTGGTCCTCTGGCTCGCCGGTGCATATCCCCAGTTCAGTCCATCATGTAGATTTAGCAAACAGTCATCATTTCAAATATGCAGACAGCGTAGAAAATTCCTTTTGCGGAGCAATCAGTCATGATACACTGACTGACAGAGCAAATGCAACACCAAGAAAGAGTGGTTCGAAAGGGATGAAAGTTGGGGAAAAAACAGACGGCACGGACGAATAATTGATGTTTATTTCAAACCGATATGCAGGTTACACAATGCGCACGGCATCGCCTCAATAGGATGTAGGCGAGCGGCGGTACACGCAGAAACACGTCGAGGTACAGAGTCAATAAGAGTGCGGATGGTGTCCTGAGGGATGGTTCTCCATTCTCTGTCAACCATTTGCCACAGTTGGTCGTCCGTACGAGGCTGGGGCAGAGTTTGCAAACGGCATCCAATGAGATCCCACACGTGTTCGATTGGTGAGAGATCCGGAGAGTACGCTGGCCACGGAAGCATCTGTACACCTCGTAGAGCCTGTTGGGAGATGCGAGCAGTGTGTGGGCGGGCATTATCCTGCTGAAACAGAGCATTGGGCAGCCCCTGAAGGTACGGGAGTGCTACCGGCCGCAGCACATGCTGCACGTAGCGGTGGGCATTTAACGTGCCTTGAATATGCACTAGAGGTGACGTGGAATCATACGCAATAGCGCCCCAAACCATGATGCCGCGTTGTCTAGCGGTAGGGCGCTCCACAGTTACTGCCGGATTTGACCTTTCTCCACGCCGACGCCACACTCGTCTGCGGTGACTATCACTGACAGAACAGAAGCGTGACTCATCGGAGAACACGACGTTCCGCCATTCCCTCATCCAAGTCGCTCTAGCCCGGCACCATGCCAGGCGTGCACGTCTATGCTGTGGAGTCAATGGTAGTCTTCTGAGCGGACGCCGGGAGTGCAGGCCTCCTTCAACCAATCGACGGGAAATTGTTCTGGTCGATATGGGAACAGCCAGGGTGCCTTGCACATGCTGAAGAATGGCGGTTGACGTGGCGTGCGGGGCTGCCACCGCTTGGCGGCGGATGCGCCGATCCTCGCGTGCTGACGTCACTCGGGCTGCGCCTGGACCCCTCGCACGTGCCACATGTCCCTGCGCCAACCATCTTCGCCACAGGCGCTGCACCGTGGACACATCCCTATGGGTATCGGCTGCGATTTGACGAAGCGACCAACCTGCCCTTCTCAGCCCGATCACCATACCCCTCGTAAAGTCGTCTGTCTGCTGGAAATGCCTCCGTTGACGGCGGCCTGGCATTCTTAGCTATACACGTGTCCTGTGGCACACGACAACACGTTCTACAATGACTGTCGGCTGAGAAATCACGGTACGAAGTGGGCCATTCGCCAACGCCGTGTCCCATTTATCGTTCGCTACGTGCGCAGCACAGCGGCGCATTTCACATCATGAGCATACCTCAGTGAGGTCAGTCTACCCTGCAATTGGCATTAAGTTCTGACCACTCCTTCTTGGTGTTGCATTTGCTCTGTCAGTCAGTGTATATTCCATAGTTCTACTGCTATTCTAAACGACGAAGTTTTCTTCGGTTGGAATAAGTTCTCCGTATATAAATATTAAGTTTATAACCACAGGGGTAACTTTCTTCTCATACGAAATTGTCGGTTCTGCAATATGGTGAGTCCTTATTCTTCAATCGCAGAGTGGTTGCTCACCGGACCCAAGTCAGACGTATCTCATCACAAATTATTTATTTCTATGATATCTCGTCTCTTTATAACATACGTAGGTGAATTATTTTATCGGATGTTATCGCCGATTGTAAACAGTTAATATCTTCGTCAGGAGTTTAGGATAATCCTCAGATGTAAAGCTTCGCTTGTATTTGCGTCTTACTTCTGCAGTTGAAATTTTTAGAGTATATTTTTAAACAATCATTCCGCTGCTATATATTTTTCAAAACAATTCAAAATGAGCCTCTACTGTCCTGCAGTGTCTTCCAAATCAGTCCGTTCCGTGACGTGCATGGGTCTCCTATATGCTGTATTAATAAGAAGTTCATTGCCTTAATAGATCGCATGGGCCATACCTTCCTACGCCGCCATTTTGTAAATGGTCTACGAGATGCGAACGGGCACAATATGTTAAACAAATAGGTTTGGCGTCAGGAAGGGCATTCAGCAGCAAAACCGGACTTATTCCACATTAGAATCTACCCCGGATAATAGGAAAAATTGACAAGGATAATAATAATATTAAGAAGAAGAAGAAGGAGGAGGAGGACATATTTAACAGCGGCATGATATTAACGTAACATTCCTGAGCATGATGATTGCTTGACGATCAGAACACGTAACTCTCTCCTCCCGACCCCCCTGTGGGTGGAGGCGGTAGAATAATACACCCGGTATCCCCTGCCTGTCGTAAAAGGCAATTAAAATTGGCCCCAGGCGCTTTTAACTAGGGAACGTTTGCTGGCGACCACAGGGCCGTCAGCTAAGTCCTGGCATTACTTCCACGTACTTGTGCTAGGTCCGGCTCCATGGCTAAATGGTTAGCGTGCTGGGTTTTGGCCACAGAGGTCCCGGGTTCAATTACTGGCAGGGTCGGGAATTTTTACCATAATTGGTTAATTCAGCTGGCACGGGGGCTGGGTGTATGTGTCGTCTTCATCATCATTTCAACCTCATCAGGACGCCCAGGTCGCTTACGGGAGTCAAATCAAAAGACTTGCATCTGGCGAGCCGAACTTGTCCTCGGACACTCCCGGCACTAAAAAGCCATACGCCATTTCATTTTCACTTGTGCTAGGCTTCTCACCTTCATCTATTCTATCCGACCTCACTTGGTCAACACTTGTTCTTTTCCTACCCCGACGGTATTAGGTTTGCGAATCCTAGGGAGTCTTTTAAGCCCTTTGTGGCCCTTGTCTTTCTTTGGCCGATGCCTTCATTTTTCAAAGTGTCGCGTCCATTTCATTCTTTACCCTCTGATTAGTGTTATATAGAGGATGGTTGCCTAGTTGTACTTCCTCTTAAAACAATAATCGCCACTACCACCACTCCCTCCTCCAGAGCATGAGGTTGTAGGTCTTCCTTATAATAGTCTACACGGCTTTATCTCACATTAGACCTGGCAAACATATCGATTGTGGTTGATCGTTAGAACATTCAATTAAATTAAGAATTTGTTTTTTCGTCGCACTGACACAGATAGGTCTATTGACGACGATGGGATAGGAAAGGGCTGAGAGTGGAAAGGAAGCTTTATCTTCCCAAGTATTTGCCTGCTGTGAAAAATGTAAAACCAGGGAAAAAACATATTCATGACATTACAGAACATTACAGGAAAAGCCAGCATGATTTATTACGTGGATAATTACCGAAAAAGTTGGCCGTGCGGTTAGGGTCGCGCAGCTGTGAACTTGAATTTGGGAGATAGGGAGTTCGAACCCCATTTTCGGCAGACCTGAAGGTCGTTTTCTGTGATTTCTCATTTTCATACCAGGCAAATGCTGGGGCTGTACCTAAATTAAGGCCAAAGCCAATTCCTTCCAACTCCTAGGCCTTTCCTATGCCATCGCCACCATAAGACCTACCTGTGTCGGTGCGGCGTAAAGCAAATTATAAAACAAAAATTGTCTGATTCTGAAAAGATGCGTTATCCACAGATTATTATTATTATTATTATTATTATTATTATTATTATTATTATTATTATTATTATTATTATTATTATTATTTTACAGTTTGCTCACAAGCTCACAGCTGCAGATAACTCTTCGGTGTGATCTATTTAATGGCTCGGTCATCATAAGAAGTGTTTTAGAGATTTGTTTCCTGGCAGAAATATAATAATATTAGGAAATACATTTAAGTTACAGTATCTCCCAGGCTCAAGTAGTATGGAAGCATGCATAGGATGGACGTAAACAGGTTACCAAGTTCGATTTACAACTTGAAGACAAGAGGCTAAATGGCAGGCCCAGAATGATGTATAGAGACATTGTGAGGTCCGACATCGAAGATAAGAGGGGACAAGGATAGAAATTGGTGTTGAAGATTCGTAAGCCGACGCATCGAATAGACCGAACGACGCTGGATATGATCTTGATTTGAAACAACGTATTTAAATTAATCTGAATCTTCAGGTTTGAAACTAACGAAGACAAAAATAAAAGCTGTAGTTTAATGTATCTGCATTTATCACGTTCCTTGAGACTGGCCATGTCGCAGTATAAATCTCATTTTGTTGGTCTGGGTGGCTCAAACGGTTGAGGAGCTGGCATTCTGAACCCCAACTTGACAGGTTCGATCCTGGCTCAGACTGAGTTCTTGGTCTGAGCCAGTTCTTGGTCTTGGGCAGGTGATTAAATTGGTATGTCTTTGCATGTTGCCCTATGCCGGGATTCGAACCTGAGAGACTCCATAAAAATATTAATTACCGTTTGGTAACTGGCCAGTCCCATGGGGTAAAAGTAGTGTTCTTACGAAAAGAGACTTCAGCTTCGATTCCCATCTCGTCCAAGGATTTAACTGAGGACTGTAAGGAAGTTCAATCTGCCTTATGAAGTGAACCAATGAGCTCTATGCTATAATAAAGCATGCTCACCACACACCTGACACTAATATCTTAAGGCTATCCAGAAGTTATAATGGCTCTATGTGCCATGGTTTTTCTGCGGAAAAAAGTGATATATGTTATTCTAATTATTTTTGTTATCATACGGCAAGATTGTTCTAAACTGTAGGAAATTAATTCCTTATAAACTCTATAACTACATCATGATCACTTACTTAATCCAGCTAGTGTACTCGACTCATTGTTCTTAACGACGGCAATTAACTTTGACTAATGGAGAGAATGTGAACAAAGGCAATGCCATACTTTCCAGTTGAAAGGTTTCGTGACCACAAGAGACACTTGGGTAGGGGAAGAGACTGTACTCCTGTCTCCAGCCAGGGTAACGAGTAGATTACAGCTCCTTATCTCTCCAGCGCACGCTCCAGTAAAACTCTTAGCCAAGTTCTGCTACTTGCATATATTGCTACTCTCCTTCCTTTGCCTTTTATTTACGTTACATAATCAGCGTATATGGACGCAGTAGACAACATACAGTGGGAAAAGCCGATACGAAAGCAAATAATTGATACAGGATGTACTAGGAACCATAACTTGGACTTTCCTGGGGCATTAAATAAAATTCTGACTCTGCCATTTTTCAGTCTACAACTATTATTTAATAATAATAACAATGATAATTTCATGGGGCTAATACAGCCGGGTACAGCCCTTTTAAGACAGACCCTCGGATGAGGCCAATGAAGGGAAGGGCATGCACGAAAATTCGGAAAACACGGATAAACCATTTTCATTTAAATTCATTGAATAACTTGACTTCTTCTGTCCTACTTCTTCCGTCCTACTTTAGGTTGACCTACAGTAACATCTAGCTCTTCACAGGTAGACGTTTTCAAACTTATATCTTTCGAGGTCCACAACATTCACTGTTCCCCCCCAAAAGTAATCTAACTTTTCTTATAATTGTGGACAATTTGCTCTTTTTAATCTGCCATCAATTTAGCAGACGACTCTCCTTCCTCGAATTTTTCTTCTAATTCCAGGGCTTCGTTTTTGTAGGTACGATTTTCTCAATGTTGAGATACACGTGAGGAAATTAAAATAAATCAACATCAGAAATGATCAATTTTCGCAGACACTAGAACGATTACAATACGGTACACTACTGTCATGTGGCACGGGATTTACTGAGATCATAAACAACAACAACAACAACAACAACTTAACTCAGAGAAAGCACAATTCAAAAGCAGAAAAATTAATGTGGACTAATGTGCTGTATTAACATAAATAAATAAATAAATAAATAAATAAATAAATAAATAAATAAATAAATAAATAAATAAATAAATAAATAAGTAAATAAATAAATAATGATTAACTGGTTTCAAACCACTTATTTATTACTAAAAGAAAGCCGGTCTTTCCACCAAATTACATTGGCCTTCATCAGGCACATGAAAGTCTGCTCCGGACAGTGATCATAGAAATTATTTTAAGAACGTGGGGATCACGATCAGACTATCCAGAGCACAGTACGATGATACCTGATTCCTGTTAGTGGCAGGGCCGTGGATGGTATGGTCGTGACTTCCATGTTCATTAAAGGATTTCTATGATGTCTGTCAGAAACAGACCTTCACATGCCTTGATAAAGGCCAATGTAATTTGACAGAGAGCTTAGCTTTGTTTAAGTAATAAATACGTGGCTTTAGTCCAGTTAATCGTACTTTTTATTGTAATAAAATGAGCTACGAAAACCTACGTTTATTAAAGTACTGTACCTATATTTATATTTTAAATTAATGACTAAGATTGCACGAATAGCACAAACCGGGCAATCCTCACAATATTAATGGGAAATTTACTGTATTTGGATCTATGAACACTATGGGCTAAAGGATGGCAAACATCTCATTTCAGACTGCATACTTTGGAGATAAATGGCGTTTTGTGTTTGTTTATAAGTTTACATCCAAGTAGATCCTGCGGCATACAACACCAAGCTAATTAAAAGTTATGGCATGTGCTGTTTTAACTTAACGTTTTCGCAAAGAACACAATCACTCTTCCCCATGACATGTAAAAAGTATGTAACTTAAGCTTTTCAAAACCTAACAAATGATCATCGTTGGCTCATGAATTAATCCTATCAGGTATTACTATTTCACTTCAACAGAGTTCGTCATAGTCTAAAAGTAAAAGGATTTTGTATGTAAATGTGCGTGGTGAGGTATGTGTCAACCCTCTTCCTTTCACTCAATTTACAGTGTTCAAGTATGAAGTGAAGCTATCGTTACCATATTGAGGTGTAACGAACAAAAGACAACTAAGAATACAATAACAGTTCTCATACCTACGTGTTTTAAAGAAACTGCCCATTTGCACACTAGATACGATTATCAAATATTGTCAATTACAAATTTAAGACAACTGTTTTTATGGATTTTGGAGACGCCAAAGTGCCACGATTTTTTTCGCAGAAGTAACCTTACGTACCAGTAAATCTACTAACACGAGTCTGGAGTATTTAAGCACCACCGCACCGAACCAAATTTGAACCCCCGATCTTGGGGTCAGAAAACCGGCGGAATACCATCTGAGTCACTCAGCCTGTTCCTTTGATAACAGAATGATACATTCTAAGTAAGGTTATCGCGAACAGGGATTTTTTAGATTACTTTCCCTGAAATTCCGTTTATTGATAAACTAAAAGCAAGCATTAAATTAAATTAAATGAAATTTTCAGTGCCTCTGTACTTGTAACTTATGGCATAAAAGTTTGTTGTTGTTGTTGTTGAAGATTGTGATTAAGATACGATGATTAATTTTAATTTGTTTGAAATAATCGACAAACTCGTGTATTTAGAGTGTTGAAATTCTGCCTGATAGCTCGTGTACCTTTGGTCTCTTTTGCAGGTATTTGAAAAGACACAGCAGATCCGGGGTTCGAATACTGGTATGGGCAATTTTTTAAACTGATCTCCATTACTCTGTTGGGTAAAGCACCATACTAACAGCCTTTGCACTTCCAATCCGAATGCTTGCAATGAGCGCGTAATGTATTACAAATGGCCTCTCGAAGGACTGTTATAAAGATGTAAATAAGAATGTTCATTCGAGAGCCAGTTAGCTCTGGGGAAGCGTACCTGCCTCTCAAGGTGAGGACCAGGTTTCGAGTCCTACTCTCTGCGTTCCCTGAAAAAAAAAATACTGTGTTGCTTTAACCAAATACGCGTGTATTTGTATTCACTACGGCATCTGGAATTGTACTTTTAATTATGTTAGTACTGAAAAAGACTGTTTTAGACATGACTTAATACTTCGTCCAGTATCCATCGGCTTGAACAACTTACCGGAGTGGACGTGGCATTGACTCAATACGCTTCTTAAAGTATTCCTCGTTGAGGGCGATCTTCTCCCATGCGTCCAACATAACGCCCCACAAAGCATCATGAGAACGCGGGGAATGTGGGTTCAGTGTTGCTTGCACATACATGTCCAGGCGGTTTAAGATTTCGATCTTGAGGGAGCCAACTGAGTAGTTCCTGCTAAGGAAGCCAATCCTGAGCACGGCTGTTCGTGTGGATTAGAGATTTGTCTCGCACGAACTGTATTACCTCATTTGGATAGCTCTCTGTTGCCTCGGAACCATAATATTCCGCATAATGTCCAAATGTTTACCCGATATGAGAGGACCATCTATCCGATGAAGCACTCCAATCCCACTAGACGATATTCGACCCCAACACGACAAAGATATGTGGCCACTGCGTGAACACTCGGCTATATATATTGTCATATCGGGCTCCCCATGGCCTGTAAACATGAACCGGCCCGATCTCCGCCGAGCTGAAATAAGTCTCGTCAGAGAAGATCAGATGGTCCCAACTAGGATTCAACTCCATCTCGGCAAGGGCACACGGATCGACCATCTGTTTATCGGAGAGAGACTTTTTGGCAGCAGCTTTTCTGCTGTGGAGTACGGCTTCTCGTAACGGGATGCTGTATAAACATCAAGGAAAATTGGTCGCCTGCATGAGCTCCGCAGAGTTTAAGGACGGGCATTCCTGTGAATTTTCAACTAACCTGTTGTCTTCTTACATAGTAGAAATCCGCTTTAAACCATTCCCCGGTACACGTCCAGCGCCCTCTGCCACCCACCCTCTGCAGCCCTGGGCGAAACACAACACCGAATCGCTGCCTCACGAATGATGTAAGTGCCGTGCTGGACGTAAGCCGGCCCTTTCTCTCTTGACGCGTGAATTGAGTCAAGCATTTACCATCGACGCTAGTTGGGCAAACTAGGTTGTACGTTGCCTGACCTCATCACGACGTATTCCTTTCCAAGTGAGTTGGGAAAATAATCGTTCACGCCGTGATTCGAAATAAAGCTGTTATGGTCGGTACGAATTTTGTTGCCTACAGCTGACTCACAGCTCTATGTATTAGCATGCCATGTTCTTATAATTTCATAGTACTGCATGCAAGTGGATGTCACGAGGAGGAGAGAGATAGCGAAAAGGTGGAGTGTAGAGTGAGGGAGACTGACACAATGAGTGAGAACTACGGGCCGTGTTGCAAAATGTATCCAGCTTGCGGCTGCTGTCGCCAGCGTATTATGGCGATCCCAGTCGTGCGGCTCTGGCCGCCGTGGCGGCTACAGTCGCACCTTGGAAAACGCACCTTTACTGCAGAAAGCCGAACAAACCTGAAATGGACTTTCTTATATTTCACGTCTCCAGAGACGGGATAATGTTTTATTGCTCATCTTTATCTTTCAATTCCGTTGGTAAAACAAGAAATAATAATAATAAATACATTTGCTTTACGTCCCACTAACTACTTTCACGTTTTTCGAAGACGCCGAAGTGCCGGAATGTTGTCCCGCAGGAGTTCTTTTACTTGCCAGTGAATCTACCGACATAAGGCTGACCTATTTGAGCACCTTCAATTACCACCGGACTGAGCTAGGATCGAACCTGCCAAGTTTGGATCACAAGGCGAGCGCTTCAATCGTCTGAACCACTCAGCCCGGTAAAAAAGGAAAATCCAACCGATCTCTGAGGCCTGTAAGAAAGTACCCTTTTTAAGAACAAAAACATACAGGAACACAGTGAATATTGCATTAAATGACAAAACCTGTCTATACTAATATTTCCTGTCACCCACATCAACAGTTTACGTTTAGATTAATCCTTCTCCACGGGTCCTTCCAACTTGTTCGCTCATGTGAATTCATGAACAGTTTTGACCTTATACGTTTGGTTACAACGATCTATTCCCAAATTGCCCAAAACTTATCAATAGGGAACATGCATGATCCGGGGTTTTAATTAAAAATATGCTAATCTGATTCAAAATTTCATGCAGAATTCAAAAATGTGATCAGAATGTACAAATAATAACTCCAAACATGATAAAAATCTACGAAAATGTCACGTCACGCAAGTACGCGATCTCATTGGTCTGACGTCATCGTACAGGTTGACTGAATTAGCAGACGAAATAACACATAGTGTGCTGTGAGAAGCAGGATACACTTCGCGTTTCTACTTTACGTTAGTGTCTAGTATGGTTAAATTCGAGGTCTATACATCGGATAATAATCTGAGTGGTATATTTTAAACTTAAAATGAATCCTGCGCAGACAGTGAGGCAGAAAACTTATAAATGGTGTAGAGTTCCGATGTGCAATAGCACATCGCATACCATACCAAACAAATTGTTTATACATGTTCCAAAGACGCTAAAACTAGGGAGAAATGGATTTTGGCGAGCCGGAGAAATGCTGGTGATATATCGGAAAAGTCTACAGTTTATTTATTTGAAGATTTTTGAAGATGAATTTGTTTGAATTTTCAAATCACTTTTCCATGTCAGCTGTTCTAGTGGTAAAACTTTAAATTTTAATGTATGATGCTTTATTTAAATGCTTCAATTACATCTTGGAATATGAAAGTAATAAACAGTGCATTAAATAATGCTGATTATTAAAGTATTCTCCAAACCTAACCTATGTTTTGGGTGATCCATGTCAAGATAATAAATCAAAGGGGTTATGAACCATTTTGACAGCTCTAATTCTACCAATATATCTTGGCATGGGACAGTTATGTATGTCTTTATTGAAGAGCTTAATTGGTAAAGAAATTTAGGCTATATCTAAATACTCTATAATCTAACAAAGAATAGGTGTGTAAGAGAAAGGAAACAACGTGAATTTAACAAATGTATAACTCTACACAAAACCAATGCTTGTCTGTTACGGTCTTATAAGTTAACAATGCTCAATTATAATAATTATCATAATATTAATGAAATAAATAACATAATTGCACACAGGTGAAAATAGTGATGCAGGTGTTTAAAATATTATCCAACTTAGCCTAAGTTTTAGGTTATACAAGCCAAGTCAATAAACCGAAGGGTAAAAATACCGCGCGAGTTGGCCGTGCGGTTAGGAGCGCGCAGCTGTGAGCTCCCATCCGGGAGATAGAAGGTTTTGAACCCCACTGCTGGCAGCCCTGAAGATGGTTTTCCGTGGTTTCCCATTTTCACACCAGGCAAATGCTGAGGCTGTACCTAAGGCCACGGCCGCTTTGTTCCCATTCCTAGGCCTTTCCTGTCCCATCGTCGCCATAAGACCTATATGTGACGGTGTGACGTAAAGCAAACAGCAAAAACAAAAAAGTAAAAGTCACAGCACCCAAAGACTTTCCTGTATTGAGCGACTAAAATGTCACCAGGACGCTTTTCTTTCCTGATATGCTCAGCTTGTTAAAAGCCAAATGTAATTAATGCACTGATCTCTATACCTGGATGGCTGGTAGCTTGGGTAGCAGTAAGCCGAATAGAAGATGACTGGCGCAGTAAGATGGCAGCGAGCGCACGGTGCAATAGACCACGAGGAGCGCGCTTGCTTTGTTTATGCTTAGTTCAGTGACGCCAGGCCTCTTGATTGTAGTTCCACGAGTGTTCTGTGCTGTGTTATTGCAAAGTAAATAGTAGTGTATTTTACGAATTTAGGTTCGTTGCCTTGTAGTATGCTTGTGAATTACAAGATTAAATTTAAATACGTATGTGTTTATCTGAAATATGAATGAAGAAACATTCTACGGGGTATTAACGTACCGCAGTATTCAGCTTATGAATGTACAAACAGAACCGATCAGCAAAAGGAGAAATCATTTCATCGGGGAGTTTTAATAATAATGTTATTTGCTTTACGTCCCACTAACTACTTTAAGGTCTTCGGAGACGCCGAGGTGCCGGAATTTAGTCCCGCAGGAGTTCTTTTACGTGCCAGTAAATCTACCGACACGGGGCTGTCGTATTTGAGCACCTTCAAATACCACCGGACTGAGCCAGGATCGAACCTGCCAAGTTGGGGTTATAAGGCCAGCGCCTTAACCGTCTGAGCCACTCAGCCCGGCTCGGGGAGTTTTATACTGTACATAAGAATCTTCCTAGGGTAGTGTTTTGAGTTTTAGGTTTACTGTATCTTATTTCGCATATTCCGGGAGCAAAATGGCAATTAATTTTTGTAGGTTTCCTTTCTCGAGACCCGAACATCTAAGATCATCGTTTAGGAATATCAGGCGGGAGAATTGGGAGCCTTCTAAAACAGCTGTTCTCTGCTCGGATCACTTAGAGGAAGACTGTTTTGATAGAAATGGACGAACTGTACACCTTAGAAGTGATGTACAGCCAACTGTTTTCAATTTTGCTGAACATTAACTGCAAGTAAAGATTTACTTATATTTTTTTTTATTTCTCATAATTAAACTGACGGTTTCGATGAAATAATTGACGTGACCTTATAACAATCTTAGAAAATGAAGTCTGGAGGAATTCTAGACCTTATTTGCATCAGTAATAATTATGGGTTTCAGACACTGGAGTGGTGGGAGAAGGGAAAGTGTGGTGGGTGTTTGGGGCTATTCCATTATACTCTTTTAACTGGTGTTACATATTTCTGATGATGACTATCAATATCGCTTTGCTAGCTGAATTTAATTAAAGAGGTCTGTAATAGTACATTAAGCTGCAGGTAATGTGATATATTGACTAGTTTTGAATATTTGCTGATTTTATAAATGTGTACATTTGCTTCAATGATATTTTAATTTGATAATATGCGCGTTATTTCTTGGAAACAGGAAACAGAAATTCATTATCAAGCACCGATTACGATATGTCGAATCTAGGCCTGTATATTGAGCTACGTGTATAGGTACATCATTTTAAGAATGCATAATTTCGTGGCATACATGTATACAATTTACAGCAATGTTTCCAGCAACTGGTTTTCACTCGTATTGTGTTACCGATCGCTAATTGCATGTATTCAGCACCTAAGTTAATATTTGCCGGCCGTTATTATACACTCATTTTTATTGCTATCCCGGAGATTTACTGACCTCGGAATGACGTGTCAGTGATCCCAATGTCCTTATGCTTTGAGTGAACATGTCTCTATATTTTTAATTATTCCAATGCGTCATTAATTGCGACTTAAAATTGACTATATTACCATTGCTTCCCCATAAGGAGAGCTCGAGGTTGGGTACGCCAACATGGCGAACCGCGCGTTCAACTTGGCGTACTTTCTCCTGCAGCGGAGACCTGCCATCAGCGATCCATGTATAGAGATCAGTGAATTAATGTTATTGGCTTCACGCCCCGCTAACTACTTCTACGATTTTCGGAGACGCCGATGTGCAGGAATTTAGTCCTGCAGGAGTTCTTTTACGTGCCAGCAAATCTACCGACACGAGGCTGAGGTATTTGAGCAACTACCACCGGACTGAACCAGGATCGAACCTGCCAAGTTGGGGTCAGAAGGCCAGCACCTCAACCGTCTGAACCACTCAGCCCAACTTGTGAAAACTAGATGAAGTCATATTTATCTTTATAATGTTTAACTTTTTCCCTCCACAAAGATATTTAATTCTCTTTCATGGGCCCCGGAAGTGGGTAGGCCAGTTGCCCCAACCATAAATATATATTTTTTCAGAAATGATAGGTTATAGACCTACAGTACTATGATCTTTCTATCTTTCCTTCTTTCTTTCTTTCTTAATCAGTTTATCCTTCAGGGTTGGTTTTCTCTCGGACTCAGCGAGGGATTTCACCTCTACCACTTCAAGGGCAGTGTCCTGGAACGTGAGACTTTGAGTATGGTGATGAAACTGATGAGGAGGGCCATTACCTCGCCCAGGCGGCCTCACCTGTTATGCTCAACAGGGACCTTGTTGGAGGATGGTAGGATCGGAAGGGATAGACAAGGAAGAGGGAAGGAAACGGCCGTGGCCTTAGGTGCCTGGAGGAGAAGTAGGAAAATACGAAAAACCACTTCGAGGATGGCTGAGGTGGGATTCGAAACCCTTCTACTCAGTTGACCTCCCGAGGCTGAGTAGACCCCGTTCCAGTCCTCGTACTATTTGTTTTCAACTTTCATGGCAGAGCCGGGAATCGAAACCGGGCCTCCGGGAGTGGCACACATTAACCACTACACCACAGAAGCGGACTAATACTATAATGCTACCTATATGTTTATGTTAGTGCTGAAATCCAATTTCTTACTTTACTAATGCTGAAAGCCCGAAAATGTAATGTTATTCTTTAATAGGGCAATCAGTCTAGAAGGAAATGTTGAAAGTGATGTGATATCTATCCAGGTTCGTTGTTATCCTAATACTATGGGTTACAGTACATTGCACGTATATAAAAGACGCCACTTACAAACTTGCTTGTTATCCGCTAATTTCTGCGGCCACAAAAGTCACATTTTTCAAGAATGATGACATCTATACATGGTAGATTGTCTGACTGTGCTGTTTTGAACCTTTCTTCTGTCATTTCGAAGTTATTCGCTATCATGAATAATAAACAATCGGCTTTTAGCAACGGCTGATGCACAATGGCTGGTAGAGCTCCATGCGGTACTGGATCGTGACGTCACAGCGCGCCGCTTACGTCAGAGGCCGTTTCACTCGCCTTGCGGAAAGGCACTATTAAATATTTTTTTAATGGTAGAAAACAAGGCAACATACCACAATGTAATACGTTTACGTACTATTTCATTGGTGTACTTTTCAAAAAAAATATTTTTGAAAATGATGCATGTTCCCAATTCTCCTTAGTTTGGTTGTGTTGGATTAATTTCTAATTTTCTCGACTAATGCAATGGTCTTAGCAAGGAAGAAGCCTGACCAGCCTCCAAAATGACATGATTTGACTACCTTTAATCATGTCAAAATAGTGACTGAATTTCCTGGAGATAGGAAACATTTAATTCGCTGGGTAGCCAAGACGTGCTCTCAATGTACCCCAATCGAAGTTAGGGCAGTTTGCTCAGGGAATTCTTCTAAATAGAAACATAAGCTCATGGTCTGAGACTTGCCCACCGGTTTTTATTTCTTGATGGATTTAGATTCTTCATCTCTTTCTTGGCACAAGCCAAAACGTAGCTGCCACGGAAGTCTCAGACTCATTTATGATGATGACGATGATTGTCGTTTGTTGCTTAGAGGGGCTTAACAGCTTGGTAATCGACTCCTAATGGAAGGAGGTGCAACGAAATTAAACGATAACGATAATTAAAACTTAAAAATGTATCCACTGACTAAAATCTAAAACGAATGATGATAAAAAAGACCATGAATAAAAAACAATCAATGGTTCAAATTAGCTATGCCTTATTTTCTGAGTGATGCTTGTTATCCAAAGGGGTAAAAAAAAAATCAAAATCCAGGTCACCGGCCCATGATAATGATACTAATCACTGATGAAGTAAACCCATGGGGTTCCTCATATGATGGTACTAATCACAGGTAACGTAGACTCCTGGTGTTCCTCACAGGGTGGCACTAGAACCATGGTGTTCCTCATATAGTGGTAATACTCACAGGTAACGCAGATCCATGGTGTTCCTCACATAGTGGTACTAATCACAGGCAACGCCCAGACCCGTGGTGTTCCTCACATAGTGGTATTAATCACAGGCAAATCAGACCCGTAGTATTCATCACATAGTGGTACTAATCACAGGTAATGTAAACCCATGGCGCTTCTCCCCGATTAATACTAATCACAGACCCAGGGTGTTCCTCACATAGTGGTACTAATCAAAGGTAATCTCATGGTTCCAAATCCATCATCCCTTGGTCGCACCTTTTAGTCACCTCTTACGACAGGCAAGGGATACCGCGAGTGCATTCTTCATCTGCGTCCTCATCCAGAAGGGTTCTCATTAATGGCTGTGATAGCATGGAAGCTGCTGCTGTATGACTAGTGCCGAATTATGGCATTCGGAGCACGGTCAGTGCGTGTAGATGTTTTCAAAGGTGAAACTCGTAGGACCAGTCGTACTGCAATAGCATTTTCTGGTTTATTGAGGATAGCAAGGACAAATTACCTCGCTACTCATCATGCCTTGTACACCTCATAACGGTTTATGGTGCTTCTTGAGGATCCAACCAGCCTCCGGGATGAATACTTAACTGAGTGACTTAGACGTGGCAGATCCTGAAAAGCAAAGTAGCAGCGAACGAGTATGGGGAAGTTACTGGGCAGTTCATAGTTTTTTGACTGGTTAGACGTGATTCTACCAAGCTCCAAGTGACAAAAGTTAGTGTATTATCTCTCTGTATGTGATTTGTAAATTACGACAGTATTCTGACTTCCTGGATACGCTCCTTGCATGAATAGAGGATGCAATGAAATAACGAACTGTTATGCCAGTAGGTTGGTCTGCCGATCTTATTCATGTTAAGGCGTTTACCGAGAGGCTATGACTTAAGGGATACTGCTAACTCGTTACTTCGGATAAATTTAACGCCTTCAATAGAGTATCCAGTCTATATATGCTTAATCCTAAAACTAAATGCATAACAATCAAAATACATGCTTTAAACGACAATAAAAACAAGGAATATTGATAATCAAAAGAAATGAGTTGTTGGTTGTAACACTTACTCTAAGAAGACTTCGCTCTCGCTGCGTGGCAGGACCAACTTCGGCAGGACGATCGCCTTCTTTCGGCGCGTCTTGAGTGTAGCGCTGGCGAACAACAGCAGATCCTGAGTGTGATGTGGACTATGAGGGGATAAAATGGTCAGCCTCCTGTCTCCTCCGGGAGTAGCCAGCCCTGTTATCAGAGTCGGTGGTGGTAGCGATAAGTGTTGAGGTACCGCAGTCCGTCGCTCCGGAGGGATAGTACCCGCATACAGTCCGCGACGTCTCTCAGCGGATAGAGCCTGTTCTTCGGAAGTCATCGCTGACTCGTCACCCGATTGGACTTTCCGTTTCAAACGCATTTCGCGCTCAAGTGATTCTAACGATCGAGCCTCGACAGAAGTCTGAACAACCCGTCTCATGTCCCGCTCCGAAGAAGTGAGAAAACTATGCCGATGATGATGGGCGGTCTGCACTCCCGCGGAAACGCTACCTGTGCCTCGAAGACTCTCCATTGATCTTGCCGTCTCGACCCGCGATCCGGCTGTGAGCCACTGTCGCCCTTCCCGACCGACGGAAGACGTCTCGACTGATCTTCTCAAACCGACCTCATCATGACTCTTGTGAGCTGACAGCATCATAACTCTGGACATTCCATGGGGACTGAGATCCCTCCCTCCATGGTCAGAGGAGCCCTCTATACTCGAGGATGACCGTAATGATAAACTGGAAGAGGACTGCCGAGAAGCAGCAGCAAGATAGGCTGTGTTTGCACTGGCTGGGTTTAAGAGATTCTCATTAGCAACGCCGACTTCACCCTCTACCATCTCGACGCAACGGAGGCTTTCCATTGATCTTGCCGTTTCGACCCGCGATCCGGCGGTAAGCCACTGTCTCTTCTCATTACTTGCTGTAGGTGCCTCTACAGACCTTCTGGAAATGCCTTCATCGTGACTCTTGAAAGCCGACATTGTCACTCCTTTCGTCGTGTAATGAGGGCTGGTTTCTTTGCTCCCTTGATCGGAAGAACATTCAACACTAGATGATGATCTCTGGGATAAACTGGAGGATGACTGGCGTGACGAAACTGCTTGATATGTTGCGGTGTTTGCACTCGAAGGGGTTAAGTGACTTCCGGAAGTCTTTGAAACCTCCTCCTCTTCCTCCATCTCTCCAGCAGGTTCTTCGTCAGCACTCACAATTTCAATTGTATCCGAATCATCAGTAGACGACCCGAGGGAATCCTTGGAAACTAGAGATTTTATTACTGCAGATTTGGAGGAAGACTTGGTTACTGTCGATGAAAAAACCACAGATTGACATGCCACTCCTTCATTAGTTTTCGTTTGTGATGATGAAGTGACAACACCTGAACATACTTTAGTTTTCACACTTCTCGTGGCAGTTCGTGAGGAGAGTGAAGACTTCTGAACAGTCTGTTGGCTTGATAGCTGTTGGTGGACTACCAAGCCCTGGGCAGCAGAAACAGACCTTTCTTCTTCATCCTCCTCCATGACTCAATCTAATGGTAAAAGACAGAAGGAAGAAAACGAGGGTTTACTGGTGTGTTTTTCGTCCGTTTTATGCAAATATTATAACATAATTGTCTATTGAACTAGCAGTAAGGGAAGTAATGAATAGATTCCTCGACCGAACACTTACGCATAGTGGGGTACTATTTAGATTTTGGCATGTAAGACTGACCTGTACCAAGACCATGATTTACTGATATGCCAATTGTGTGTACGATGGTGAAGGCGCAGTACAAAACTTCTCCTTCTTGATAACAAAATTCATTACCAAAAGAGCAGAGTTCTCTCGTTGATTAGGAGAAGAGTGTTAAGGGAGAGTTCATAGGCCAGTAGTCAGAACAATGACTAACGGAGCGGGAAGCTTGGCCAGTGACAATAAAATGGGCTGATAAACTGGAACTGACAGAAATTATATTACTGAGGTATAGAGTTGGACATACAGTACGGTACAAGGATCGATAAAGTGAGAACCTTATGCCATGAGAGGAGGGCTGAAAGTGACAGGAAATCGGTGCTCGGTTGGAACAGGCACGTCGAAGGAATGGATATGTAGTAAGGAGAATACTGGAAATGCTGTCATAGGAAAAGGAGTTCAGGGCATACCGAAAGATGGTGGAAGGACAGGATTCAGAAAAGAATGAAACTGTGTGGAACTGAGGAGGAATTATTTTAGTACACCTACAGACCCTTTTGGAAAAGAAAATATGTTATCAGCGAACTTTCATAGTATGATTGATTACACTGAAGAAGATCGTGAAGAAGTACAAAATTGTTATTTAACTATCCGAGTATTTTAATGATAATATTTGGTGGAGAAATCATATGAATTATTCATCTTACTGCATTTCTGTCATATTATGTATATAATATTTTATATTATACCGTTTTCTAATCAGGTTTCAACATAAAAAACTGCACATCATGCGGGATATAAAGAAAGAAAAGAACAAACGTCTCTGACAGAAATTTACGTATAACTGGAGAAGTTTCGCTACGGTGGCTAATCAGTGACTATTCAATCAACTGGGCGAAGAGATTACACCACGGAGGTGAGAAGAGTAATGGAGTGGCCCCTTACCACTACTAGCCCGTGGAGAAAGTGGGCCCACTTCACAGGATGGGGAAGCCCTTGAAGCCACGCCCATTCAGCAAAACCGTGCACTACTGAATGAGGGAGAATGCGGTTTGAAACTTTGTTTGTTTTCTTCCTATTCAAGCTGAAGGCACCTAATTATAATATACTACACTGTACACAAAATTGTAACATATAAAACTGTACATTTGATCAAACTAATGCCGCTCACAGACCACGAGTTGGCAAGAACTAGCATTGCTATTATAAACGTTTTGATTTCAAGTCGTGAAATAAAGTTTTCATAGTTGTCGCCTTTTGTTATCATTCTAGCATTCCTTCTTGGTAAATTTTTAATGAACATTCTCGTACGTCTCAATGAAGCCCTCTAGCTCATACTGATCCTCAGTCAGCCGTGGTGCCTAACAATATGGTTGCCGCTTTCAAGGAGTGGTCCCGTTTGGCCTGGATAAGTGCCACTCCATTACTGTTCTCACCTCCCTGGATCACACCTATGTACACGAGCAAGTAGGTGATGTGAGACACGTCAGAGCCTTGTTCTCCTCCAATATTTTACTACTACTCACTGGAGTTAATATTTGACTTTCTCTAACATGTCATTACTGATTAGGAGGCATAAAGGTTATTTTTTTCTTTGACGTTAACGATACACTCTAGTAAGTTATACAGCTGTGGTATAATGCGGGATCTTATTTCATTAAAAATATTCTGTAGACGGACATCAGTATGACCCTAATGCAAGGAGTATATATGAGTATATGTTCAATTGGATGGGATGATTTAGAACGATAGCAGATGGTTGTTTCATTAAAGTTCCCTAACTTTGTGCTGATTTCCTGATGGTGATACTGCTTGTTGTTTAAAGGGGCCTAACATCCAGGTCATCGGCCTCTGATGGTATGAGATGAGACGAAATATAATGACAATTAAAATTGATTATTATGATGATGCTTGTTGTTTAGAGGGGCCTACCATCTAGGTCTTCGGCCCCTAATGGTAAGAAATGAGACGAAATTCAATGACAATTTAA
This sequence comes from Anabrus simplex, assembly GCF_040414725.1. Classification (NCBI taxonomy): domain Eukaryota; kingdom Metazoa; phylum Arthropoda; class Insecta; order Orthoptera; family Tettigoniidae; genus Anabrus; species Anabrus simplex. Next base: position 909,247,588 of record NC_090265.1, on the reverse strand, counting down.
AAGTACAAAATTCATCGACTGACCAGAATTCAAAACGTGATTATGAAGAATGAATGGATGAATATAAATTTAAAACAATCAGTGGATCCGACCCGCAGAGCCTCACCTGCCCAGAAACAATATTAATGTCCAAGGGATTGTTTCCAAAGCACAATCCATAATTAAAAATTCACCCACTGACTAGAATTCGAAAGGTGGTGATGAAGAATGAATGCATATGAATTTAAAATAATCAGCGGATCCAACTCAAATTACTGAAAGTTAAAAATATATCCAAAATCCATCCATTGGCTAGATTCAAAAAGACGATGATGAACAGTGATTATGAAACAATCAGTGGATCCGACCCGAGATGCCCCTCCTTCCCATAAAATAACTTCAAACAATGGTATAAACTGAACGAGGGACTGCTTCCAAAGCAAAATTCTAAATCGCTGATGCTTTTTGTCTAAAGGGGTTCAAGATCAAGGTCTCCAGCCTCTCATAATGGTACTAATCGCTGGTAAAGTAGAACCATGGCGTTCCTCATGAAGCGGTACTAATCACAAGTAACGTATATTCACGGTGTTCCTCACATAGTGGTACTAATCACGGGGAATGTACTGCTCAGAGGTAGCGCAGACCCGTGGTGTTCCTCACATAGTGGCAGTGATTACAGGAGCCGCCCAGAATTGTGTTTCACATAGTGGTACTAATCACAGGCAACGCCATGACCCATGACGATTCTCACATAATGGTATTAATCATGGGTAACTCAGTCCCATGGTGTTGCTCACATAGTGGTACTAATCGCAAGTAAAGTCGACCCAGGGTGTTCCTCGCATGATGGTACTATTCACAGGTATTCTTATGGCTCAATATCCATCATCCCTTGGTCGCCCCTTGTAGTCGCATCTTACGACAGGCAGGGGATACCGTGTGTGTATTCTTCATCTGCGTCTCCACCCACAGTGGGTCTTGATGCCCTGTGCTTCTTAGTTAAATCCTGAGACCAAATAATGCCGTCTGAAAGACATATTTCTGTATGATACGATGAAAGGCGTAAAATCGAGAGAATATTCAACCAGCCATCTACATCAAGGTCAATTACAGAGAACTGTATTGTAGCAGTTCTCATATAACTATCTATCAATGTTTAATACTGAATTAACGGCGCGGCAATTCTTCAGACACTTGGGTTTAAGAAAGGACTGTGAATGCGCATAAACATCAGGCCAATATGTAGACCGATCTGCAAAAATAATGTTTCTTTGCTGCAAAATATAATTGTTTATTTCAGCAGCCTTCAATTTCTAATCTTTAGGCACAGTTTGGTAAGCCTGCGATAGTTTCTTCTATCCTGACTCCACAACTATCGTTACATGGTGCTTAGGTTGTGATGGATTTTTACTCTACCCTCGCCTATGCTAACCAAAGAGTTACATACCACTTCGAGCCTAGCCTCTCCCACTCTAGGACAAGCGGCTCCTCGGGACAAGCAGTAGAGAACGGTGTGCTACGTTGTCAGTTTAAAATGGACACGATTCAGCTCAATGAGCAGCGCTCCAGCTCAGACAGGTAAATGAGATGCAGCCTTAGCAGCTGCTTGCACGTCGTAACTAGTGAGAAGGCGGGTATCTCAACAGATTAATTTTTTAACAGGTTTATTTTGCCTAATGCCTCGTTCTGTTCAGTGCACTAGATCAGAGTTTCCCAAAATTTTTGTGTCTGACGCCCCATCAGCATATCGCATTTAAGTCCAAGGACTCCTTAGCCACAGAACATCATACTGAATTCAATGGATAAGAACGTAATTTCTAGCGTTACCATGTTTGATTGTATTCATATAATTTAGAACTACTATTGAATTTCCTTTAAATTTAACTTCATTTACATAAAGATAAGTAGCCTCCGTGACTCAGGCGGCAACACGCCAGTCTCTCATCCCGCTGGGTTCCATGGTTCAAATCCTGGTCACTGCATATGAGATTTGTGCTGGACAAAGCGGAGGTGTGACAGGTATTTCTCCGGGTACTCCGGTTTTCCCTGTCATCTTTCATTTAAGCAACACTCTCCAATATCATTTCAATTCATCTGTCAGTCATTAATCATTGCCCCAGAGGAGTGCGATAGGCTTCGGCAGCCGGTACAATTCGTATCCTCGCCGCTAGATGGGGACTACATTAATTTCATTCCTGACCCGGTCGAATGACTGGAAACAGGCTGTGGATTTTCATTTTCATTACATAAAGATACTTTATATATGTATAGAGATGATGAAACATTGTAACACTTGGGCTAATAATTACTAGTCTGGATCTGGAAATTTGAGAAAATTCACTTGACACGGTTGTTGGATCAATGGGACGGATGGGTTCCAAGCACCATAACTTTTGTAAAGCATAGTCACCTGAACCGACGATCAGTCTGTACAGTTCTGTTTCTGTACTTCGTTTTCATTTGTGTGACAGCAGAAAAGGTACACTCACACAGGTATAATGTCATAAAAGGGATTAAACGCAGAATTGCCGTTATAGAAATTGTAGGTTATAAAGGATGTCACGGACCCAAAAGTCAATCAAAGACGTGGAGTTGTGAATCAAGGTCTTCACAAGATATTGCCAACTTGTCTCATTTATCGGCCAAAAATTGCATGTACAGTTCATAAGTTATACAACAGTGAAGATATAGCTCCTAAATTTAGAATAATGTTTTATCAATTTTGTGTAGACAATAAAATGTTGTTCTTTACATACTTACAACTTACATTTAATTGTGGATCCCTTGAATTATCGTTGGTGGGGGTCCGCGGATCACAGTTTGGGAATGGAAGCACTAGATTATGGTGAGGAATAAAAATAATTTCTTTGTATACAAAAGCCTTGTGCTAAGTAAATACATTTCATTATATTCATTCCATTTGGTTATGCGTAGGAAACAAAAATAATTACTTTGACATGTGATAGCTAAATTTCCCTTTGATTACGACCTATACTAATATAAATACTGTAGGCCAACATAAAAGCTTGTTTAGGAATACAAATAATGAACGACAAATGAGCTGTACTATATAGTCAGCCAAGTACATTGCTGTGGCTTTGCTTGCGCCTTGATTGCGCATATCGCCATCTAGTTCCGACATCACAAACTATTAGAAGTCCGCTGCTCTCCGTCCTTCCCGCACTCATACTGTCAATTCAACGAGCGGGGCTCTCTAATTGCCCACCTATGGTTTAAAAGGTTAGCTGCTGCACATTTCTTATTGTGTTTGCGGTTATGAATTGTCATGTTTTGCGCAAGGGGTTCGATTCCCTGATGTGACCTTAGTAACTGGTTTGAGTAATTAGTAAGGTGTACTTATAGCTGTGGATAACATTACTGAGTAGAAACATGGTTTAAAACTTCTACTATCGATTATCCCAGAAATTGTTTCCCGGGTTTCCTTACTCCGTCTACAGAAGAATGTCAGCCTAGTATTTGGTCACAAATCCCCTCACCAATTTTAGCGCCAGTTAATTTCAAACAAGACAATTAAAGGAAAAATAAAGATAAAATTTTAAAAGGAGTTAGACAAGGCTGTAATCTTTCACCTCTGCTGTTCGTAGTTTACATGGATCATCTGCTGAAAGGTATAAAATGGCAGGGAGGGATTCAGTTAGGTGGAAATGTAGTAAGCAGTTAGGCTTATGCTGACGACTTGGTCTTAATGGCAGACTGTGCCGAAAACCTGCAGTCTAATATCTTGGAACTTGAAAATAGGTGCAATGAGTATGGTATGAAAGTTAGCCTCTCGAAGACTAAATTGATGTCAGTAGGTAAGAAATTCAACAGAATTGAATGCCAGATTCGTGATACAAAGCTAGAACAGGTCAATAATTTCAAGTATTTAGGTTGTGTGTTCTCCCAGGATGGTAATATAGTAAGTGAGATTGAATCAAGGTGTAGTAAAGCTAATGCAGTGAGCTCGCAGTTGCGATCAGCAGTATTCTGTAAGAAGGAAGTCAGCTCCCAGACGAAACTATCGTTACATCGGTCTGTTTTCAGAGCAACTTTGCTTTACCGGAGTGAAAGCTGGGTGGACTCAGGATATCTTATTCATAAGTTAGAAGTAACAGACATGAAAGTAGCAAGGATGATTGTTGGTACAAACAGGTGGGAACAATGGCAGGAGGGTACTCGGAATGAGGAGATAAAGGCTAATTTAGGAATGAACTCGATGGATGAAGCTGTTCGCATAAACCGGCTTCGGTGGTGGGGTCATGTGAGGCGAATGGAGGAGGATAGGTTACCTAAGATAATAATGGACTCTGTTATGGAGGGTAAGAGAAGTAGAGGGTGACCAAGACGACGATGGTTAGACTCGGTTTCTAACGATTTAAAGATAAAAGGTATAGAACTAAATGAGGCCACAACACTAGTTGCAAATCGAGGATTGTGGCGACGTTTAGTAAATTCTCAGAGGCTTGCAGACTGAACGCTGAAAGGCATAACAGTCTATAATGATAATGTATGTATGTATTAAATACACGAGATTAAGGATCAAGATGTTCCAGAATCCTTGCATGAAATAAAAAAAGAACAATATAACGTATTTGTGTCGTGACCGACAATCGCTACCTCTGAACTTCTCAAGCTGTCCTGAATATTAAGGAGGCCACCAGATTCAGAAAAGACCGAACGAGTGGCAGCGTGGTTTGAGTCACATAGCTGTCAGCTTGCATTCGGGAGATAGTGGGTTCGAAAACCACTGTCGGCAGCCCTGAAGATGGTTTTCCAAAGTTTCTCATTTTCAGGCAGTCAAATGCAGGGTCTGTAGCTTCATTAAGACCTCTGTCGCTTCTGTCCCGCTCCTAGCCCTTTCCTATCCCTCGTCCCCGTAAGACCTATTTGTGTCTAGCCCGTCATTAGCAGAATATAGACATACTCTGGAAGATGACTCATGTTCTTATGCTAAACTGAACCACTTGGCATTTAACAAAAAGAAGGAGTTAATGACACCAAAACAATAGCTTAAAGCACAAGCTTTATTAAGACGAAAATAATCATGTTATACTCATACTCTAACAGAAGAAACTGAATTACATGCGGATGATGATGGTCATGCTAATGCAGATTAACCCAAGGAAGAAAATTTATCTTAAAGCGTTCGGTGATATTATGAAATATAATTCAATAATGCTAAAATTGTTTCATTTTGATTTGTTTGATCAGTTATCATACGTATTATTATTTGTATTGAGAGAAGTTCAATATTAATACTTAACTCTTACAATAAAGATAAATATGAACACTATATACTCATAACTGTGAAACAATTTATGTTTCTGCATTGGATAATAAGGTATAACTGAAGAGTACAAAAGAGAGATATCATTGATACTTTAATAATAAAATAATAAAATAATATAAATATTATTATTATTATTATTATTATTATTATTATTATTATTATTATTATTAGCAACAGAACCACAAGTTAAGTTGTGTGGAAAAGGTAGGTAAATCCTTCTACAACTACAGCCATGCAGTTGACTAATTAATACGTCCTAGGAATACCCCAAAATGTCCTGAGTTCTATTCCAAATCAGCTTAATGTCATTAGGTTCATTCCAGTGTAAGACCATCCAGCTGTGGTTGTGGTTCTGGACGTTATATATTTCAGCATATCGTTCATATGTACCTACTACAGGTATTTCCTTTTAACTCGGAGGAGTTTCTGTTGGTGACAGATAAATCAATTGGATATGTTTGAAATTAGATATCTGTGACCTTTCCGAATAGTTTAAATAGCAATGCTATATCAATATTAGGTTACTTAAATTAGTTTAGTTATAAGTAGTCTGGATATGCATTTCGGTACCTGTTCAGTTGTTGGAAGTAGGTTAATGACGTGTTGCTAGCCATAAAATAAATAAATAAATAAATAAATAAATAAATAAATAAATAAATAAATAAATAAATAAATAAATAAATAGTTAGTGTGTAGTGACAACTACGACACCTCAGCTGAAAGTGGCATTGCGTCTTGTAGCAAGCTGGCAAGACCGCAAGTAAACTTGACGTTTCAAGTTACTTGTTGATATCGTGAAATAGTTTTGTACGGAATCTGAACTACAGAGACATGAATTTTTATTTTTAAAATTCCAAAACCTTTTTTTTGCTAGTTGCTTTACGTCGCACCGACACAGATAGGTCTTATGGCGACGATGAGAAAGGAAAGGCCTAGGAATAGGAAGGAAGCGGTCGTGGCCTTAATTAAGGTACAGACCCAGCATTTGTCTGGTGTGAAAGTGGAAAACCACGGAAAACCATTTTCAGGGATGCCGAAAGTCGGGCTCGAACCCATTATCTCCCGGATGCGAGCTCACAGCTGCGCGCTCCTAACCGCATGGCCAACTCGCCCGGTAAATCCCAAATACGCTGACGAGGATTCGGAATGTAGAAGCTTTTGTATGACGTAGAACATGAGTAGAACAAAAATGCTCTTGTAAATATCCAAGACAATTTGAATGTCTCCTGTACCTTGAGTCACCCTCTGTGAAATATTTCAATGGGTATTTTTGAAACCCTGGGTACTGATCGGGCAATTAAAAATTCTTGGGACGGAAAATAATTCGATGATTTTAATTGTTTTCGGAGAACACTTTGACGACTTCTACTCTTCCCAGATAGCCTAGACGGAAGGATGGATCAAAGTGATAGAAAAGGAAGAATAAGTAGATAAAAACAACTGATAATTTATAATAAACATTTATACATTTTCTGATAATGTGGATACGACTTTTAAAATTTTCTTCCCGACTTACCTTTAATTAATATAAGCTAACTAAATAACCTCATGGGACTACAGGCCTGAAAGGCCTTATGTCTTATAAAATCATGTCTGGCGACATTTTCTGTACACTGACACGTACACTGATGAGCAACTGAATTACAGATAGCAGCCGTTTGGAAAAGTGGCTGTGTAGTCGGTCCGGCGAATGCAATAGTTCGGCGTCGTATGTGAGTGAAATGCAATGGGCCATCGTCCGACTCGTTGGCTGAATGGTCAGCGTCCTGACCTTCGGTTCAGAGAGTCCCGGGTTCGATTCCCGGCCGGGTCGGGGATTTTAACCTTAATAGATTAATTCCAATGGCACGGGGGCTGGGTGTATGTGTTGTCTTCATCATCATTTCATCCTCATCACGACGCGCAGGTCACCTACGGGAGTCAAATAGAAAGACCTACACCTGGCGAGCCGAACCCGTCCTCGGATATCCCGGCACTTAAAGCCATACGACATTTCATTTCATTTCATTTCAATGGGCCAACGTGTCTGGAGAGTACCTTGAATACGTAGTCTCAGACAAAACCTCCATCTCCAGGGTCAACTGGCACGTAATGAAGACAGGGGTCACCTTCGACCGAGTTGGATGGTAAGAGTGAATAGACGGATCACAGTGCAACAGATTACTCGCGAATTCAATGCTGGATAACAACGAGCACCCATCACCTCCTTGCAGTGAGGTACAGGAGCCACCATTTCACTTGGGTACCACTGCTCACCGCACGTCACAAGGCACAAAGACTGGCACTGGCACTGGCAGAGGAACACCACCATTAAACTCTCAAAGCAAAGAGAAAGATTGCCTGGCAAAATGAGACATGGTAGCAGATTGTACATGCCGATGTCAGAGTATGGGTGCGTCTCCCAGCACCGGATGCAATAGATTCGTCTTGTCAGCAGGATACAGTGCAGGTTGTTGTATGGGACTGTTCACGTGGGATGAAATGGGACCTCTATTACATCTCACAAGTCCCTCGCCGATGAACGATACAATAACCTGTTGACAGATCATGTTCGCCCATTTGTTCACCTCCAGCAGATTGCAGGAGATCTGTACGAATAGTAAGACAATGCTCCGTCCAATCACTCCAGAATTGTATTTCATTGGTTTGATGAAAACTCTATGGGAACGAGGTAAAAATACACTTGACCGTTAAGGTCTGACTTTTCCAAACGCCTGCAGTCCTACTAAGCTCGTCTAGGATGCTGCTGAGAGAGATGTGTGCGTCATTGACGCTGCTCCTAACAATCTCTGCGCATTACGGGAGGTTTTGCATTGGCCATGGATCATTCTGAATTCCGTCCGACTCGTTGGCTGAACGGTCAGCGTACTGGCCTTCGGTTCAGAGGGTCCCGGGTTCGATTCCCGGCCGGGTCGGGGATTTTAACCTTAATTGGTTAATTCAAGTGGCACAGGGGCTGGGTATATGTGTTGTCTTCATCATCATTTCATCCTCATCACGACGCGCAGGTCGCCTACGGGAGTCAAATAGAAAGACCTGCATCTGGCGAGCCGAACTTGTGCTGGGATATCCCGGCACTAAAAGCCAAACGACATTTCATTTCATTTCATTCTGAATTCCCACGTGTCCGGTATATTGCGGATAACCTGTCACACCGCACTTCCGTCGTCATCAGGGTGAAAGGGTGTGCTACACTCAACTAGCCAGGTATTTCTAATTCAGTTGAACACCATTTTATCTCCATACACGAGTAATAAAACTTTAAGTGGGACGGATGTTGGTCTCTGTTTTTGTTGCATCGTAACTCAGGCACGGCTAGAGATATTTCATCGAGCGAGTTGGCCGTGCTCGTAGAGGCGCGCGGCTGAGAACATGCATCCCGGAGATAGTAGGTTCGAATCCCAGTATCGGCAGCTCTGAAGATGGTTTTCCGTGGTTTCCCATTTTCACACCAGGCAAATGCTGGGGCTGTACCTTAATTAAGGCCACGGCCGCTTCCTTCCAACTCCTAGGCCTTTCCTATCCCATCGTCGCCATAAGACCTATCTGTGTCGCTGCGACGTAAAGCCCCTAGCAAAAAAAAAGAGATATTTCAGCGAAATTTGGTGAAAGCGTGTGCACATTTACTAACATACTAGGTAATTACGTCGAGGGGGGGGGGGGGTAAATGTAGAGCAAGTCGGTAAAAATACGCTTGACCTTGGCCATTAAGTCCTGACATTCCCAAATCACTGCAGATATAACAAGAACGCTACAGAAATGAAGTTTAGATAATTAGGTGTATCCACAAAGAAGTAACCGAAGGCATATACATATGAGTAAATTTCACGACCGTGAAAAGGCTTTCCACGGAAATATTTCGAATTAATATGAGATACCGTCTCCGACAAATAGTAATAAATCGCATAACAACGAGTAGGAAAAACGGGTGAGATCATTTGACAAAACACATGGCATGTTCGAAGGCAAGGCTCACAGCTCCAGACAGCTCAGCTTAGCATAGCGAGCCCATTCCATTATTTACAGCTATTTTTTTTGTTAAAATTAATTGCGATATCTACACTGACTGACAGAGCAAATGCAACACCAAGAAGGAGTGGTTTGAAAGGGATGAAAGTTGGGGAAAAAACAGAGACGGCACGGACGAATAATTGATGTTTATTTCAAACCGATATGCAGGTTACACAATGCGCACGGCATCGACTCAGTAGGATGTAGGACCACCGCGAGCGGCGATGCACGCAGAAACACGTCGAGGTACAGAGTCAATAAGAGTGCGGATGGTGTCCTGAGGGATGGTTCTCCATTCTCTGTCAACCATTTGCCACAGTTGGTCGTCCGTACGAGGCTGGGGCAGAGTTTGCAAACGGCGTCCAATGAGATCCCACACGTGTTCGATTTGTGAGAGATCTGGAGAGTACGCTGGCCACGGAAGCATCTGTACACCTCGTAGAGCCTGTTGGGAGATGCGAGCAGTGTGTGGGCGGGCATTATCCTGCTGAAACAGAGCATTGGACAGCCCTTGAAGGTACGGGAGTGCCACCGGCCGCAGCACATGCTGCACGTAGCGGTGGGCATTTAACGTGCCTTGAATACGCACTAGAGGTGACGTGGAATCATACGCAATAGCGCCCCAAACCATGATGCCGCGTTGTCTAGCGGTAGGGCGCTCCACAGTTACTGCCGGATTTGTCCTTTCTCCACGCCGACGCCACACTCGTCTGCGGTGACTATCACTGACAGAACAGAAGCGTGACTCATCGGAGAACACGACGTTCCGCCATTCCCTCATCGAAGTCGCTCTAGCCCGGCACCATGCCAGGCGTGCACGTCTATGCTGTGGAGTCAATGGTAGTCTTCTGAGCGGACGCCGGGAGTGCAGGCCTCCTTCAACCAATCGACGGGAAATTGTTCTGTTCGATATTGGAACAGCCAGGGTGTCTTGCACATGCTGAAGAATGGCGGTTGACGTGGCGTGCAGGGCTGCCACCGCTTGGCGGCGTATGCGCCGATCCTCGCGTGCTGACGTCACTCGGGCTGCGCCTGGACCCCTCGCACGTGCCACATGTCCCTGCGCCAACCATCTTCGCCACAGGCGCTGCACCGTGGACACATCCCTATGGGTATCGGCTGCGATTTGACGAAGCGACCAACCTGCCCTTCTCAGCCCGATCACCATAACCCTCGTAAAGTCGCCTGTCTGCTGGAAATGCCTCCGTTGACGGCGGCCTGGCATTCTTAGCTATACACGTGTCCTGTGGCACACGACAACACGTTCTACAATGACTGTCGGCTGAGAAATCACGGTACGAAGTGGGCCATTCGCCAACGCCGTGTCCCATTTATCGTTCGCTACGTGCGCAGCACAGCGGCGCATTTCACATCATGAGCATACCTCAGTGACGTCAGTCTACCCTGCAATTGGCATAAAGTTCTGACCACTCCTTCTTGGTGTTGCATTTGCTCTGTCAGTCAGTGTATATTGGGCGAGTCGATACACCCTCGTAGCGCGCATCTATAATATTTAAGCCACACGCCAAATCTGCAGATTTGATCATTTTGAATGTATCCTCGAACACTTGTATTCCAACAGCTGCGCCTAAAATATCCTCGAGTACACTCAGTATTCACTACGATTCATTTACCACATAGCAACAAGTTATTCAATCTCAATTCTCTAATTACGTTTCATCCACGTCGTCCAGATTTAAAAGCAAATGTTCTTCTGTTTCAATTTAACTTCCTTTATTGCAGACGAAGTTTAATTAAAAAAATAAACTTTAACTCAAATGGAAATATCGATCGAGTATAATATAATCGATTCGCGGCTAGGTGCGAGGTATATAAATAATTTCTTGCTGTAATTTTAATGCCTGTTAAACATGGAAAATACAATAATTATTCGGTATTTGGAATATTTTCAGTACGGTGGCATCGGCTTTCTTTTGCGATGGTTTCCCCAAGGAACCGTGATGATGCTTGTTTTCAAGGAATCCAACTTTGAGGCCATCGGCCCCACAAGGAACGTTCCATCTATATGAATGTCCAGCTCCACAAAAGAGGGGTCAGTGTATTCAGCTCTTGTCTTCAAGTTCGATTCCCGGCTGCGTCACGTGATTGAAATCGCGAACGGTAAATTTCTTTGTATTCGCGCTGTCCCCAAGATTTCTGTAACATTTGATACAATCATAACACGTAATTTCCTACACCAGGCAGACGCCGCCTATCCTCACAACAGTGTCGATCACAAGTGGAAAGCATCAGGATGTGATCCCTCCTCAATCCTTTGCCTTTGGCATGGCGGAGTTTCATGTTACTACTGTTCTGATTTGTTTTCTCGAGGTCTGGCGGTCTCGTTAAAAGGGCAGCCTTCTGGAAAGATTTCCCCATCAAGCGCTGAAGCTGATTCATCCATCTTGCAATGTCTTCCTCGAGATCTATTACAACTAACCTTTCCCTTATTAGCCACACCAAATTATTGTGTGTAGTATAAATTACATAGCATATATGTACATAGTACATTTTGAATCTACTCCTAATACTTCGTTTTTATCTCGGGTGAGGTGTATCATGATCAAGTTCACCTTTGGTTTCAAATGTATGTGTTTGAGGTAGTATCAAACCAAATCTACTGAGGATTGCCATGCCAGATGGTATTTGACTAGAAGAATACTGGAAATTGTACTACGCTACATATTGTCAGATTATTGCTACATAGAGGAGTGAGGGAGCGGTCGGTTAAGGGGACCCCTTAATAATAATCCTTTGCACCTATTTTCACAACGGTTAATTTTTCGAGAAGAGACCATTAAACGAACGTTGTCTTATTCTTCTTTTCTTGTCTTCTTAATTATTTGGCGTAGCACTAATATGGATGAAGCTCACTTTTTACGGCTTGATGCACTTTCTGACGTCAACCATTTGTAAAAGAATATATTTACAACTAGATGATGTACCCGTGCTTCGCTACGGGATTCTCAGAAAGACTGACTTTGTGGTTTTCCTAACCTGAAATCAACATAGGTCATTACAAAAACGTAAGTATGAATGTAGCGATTAAAAGCAATGCTATCATATAAAATACTCGATCAAATGGAAAGCCACACATTTTATCACTTTTAACGAACAATGCTGCGGTTAGATTGCGGTGCCAATCTAATAGTCCAAAGTTCCAGAGCTGGGATGACCAGGGCGCAGATTGCCATGAACACTCATCTGCCATTATTCCGCTAAATATGCACACTGTTCATTCGGCAGGCTGTTACACTCTGTACGACTGGGCGAGTTGACCGTGTGGTTAGCGGTGCGCAGCTATGAGCTTGCATCCGAGAGATAGTGGATTCGAACCCCATTGTCGGCAGCGCTGATGATGGTATTCCGTGGTTTCCCACTTTCACACCAGTCAAATACTGGGCCTGTACCTTAATTAAGGCCTAAGGCACTCCTAGCCCTTTCCTATCCCATCGTCGCCATAAAACCTATCTATGTCGGTGCAACGTAAATCAAATAAAAAATACTCTGTACGCAGCAGTAATCCTATCTACCGGAGATGAGGGGCAACAGAAGACACAAAGCATCACGATAAACAATGGTCAATGTAATGTTATTGTTTATCAATGTTATGAGCTTTCTATATTGTAGGCCTTCACAGTTAGTTTTCTTTTGACTCTGTGATTTGTAAAATAATTTATACCATAAACTGTAGTTTCTTATTCTTCGACTTTACACACCGATTTTCATTAAATACTGTTTACCCATTTTCTCGTTACTCTGCGCTGATATGGACTTCATGAATATCTTTGTGATCATAGCCAGTACGGTAACAATGTATAAGACATGAATAATAGGAAATTTAATACTATATAACCCTTGTTATGTAGGATTCATCGATTACACCCCTAATAAGAAAAATTTGAGTATTACATTTTAGGCCATCCCCTAAACTACCATTTCACTCAGCGTGAATAAAAGTAATTCACAGCCTAGACTATAGCGACTTATTTCGTGACTTTGCATACCGATTTTCATCAAGATAAGACTACGAATAACAACAATATTTGAGAATTATATTTTAGGCCTTCCCCTAAACTACCGTTTTTCTCAGCGTGAATAAAATAATTTACAGCCTAGATTATAGGAACTTATTTCGTGACTTTGCATACCGTTTTTCATCAAGACAGGACTACTAAAAACAACAATATTTGAGATATATATTTTAGGCCTTCCCCTAAACTACCATTTTTCTCAGCGTGAATAAAATTATTGATAGCCTAGATTGTAGCAACTTATTCCCCAACTTTGCATACCCATTTTCTTTAAAATACGACCACTAATAACATAAATAGTTGAGAATTCAATTTTAGGCCTTCCCCTAAACTACCATTTCACTCAGCGTGTGTAAAATAATTTATAGCCTAGATTGTAGAGGCTCATCCCCCAACTTCACATACCGATTTTCATTAGACCACTAATAACATAAATAGTTGAGAATTCAATTTTAGACCTTCCCCTAAACTACCATTTCACTCAGCGTGAGTAAACTGATTTATAGCCTAGATTGTAGAGGCTCATCCCCCGACTTCACGTACCGATTTTCATTAAATTCTCTTCAACCGTTTTCTCGTGATGCGTGTACATACATACATACATACATACAGACAGACAGACAGACAGACAGACAGACAGACAGACAGACAGACAGACAGACAGACAGACAGACAGACAGACAGACAGACAGACAGACAGACAGACAGAAATTACGGAAAAGTAAAAAGTGCATTTTCTTGTTACTATGGACATGACCGATACAGAAATACCATCATTTTCAAATTCTGAGCAATGTACAGACAAAACTCTTATTTTATATATATAGATTGTGTGTTTCTATGGTGGTTGGTAGTGTGATACATTGTATGTAAATGAAAATATGTATTAAGGCGATCACACAAGAACATCCTCCAAGCAAACGGAATTAACCAAAGTGGCTGAATTCCAGACCTGACGGGAATAGAACCCTTCACCAACTGAAATGAAGGCTGACCATTCAGCCAAGAAACCAGAAAGTCCATGTAACCAAAATTGCAGAAGAATATTTTCAGCAAGTTTTGTTTGAGTTATTCTTTTTAGTACGACGGTGCATTACTTTGATATCTTAGTAAAATGTGTTTTGATATTTATTTACATTGAAAAGTGCAAATTATTATCATCTTTAATGATATGACGACTAATAGTAGTTTCCTTGCCGATTTGGGCTTAAAAATCTAGCGCTTCTGCTGCCCGAGTAATTCATCCTTGTAACCCTCTGTGAATTGGTGCAGAATATTGAACCCTTTGGTCCACAAAGGTTATGGGTTCATATATCCACAGTTTGAGACTAAAGGGGGCCCTCCATAGGCTGATTTCTGGCTGAGTCTGGCATTGGTTGCACTTACTAGTGCCAGTCTCCTCACTTTCAACTTCCCTATTTGATTTCAGTTGCTCCCCCCCCCCCCCCCGAATTCATCAACGGTCAAGGTAGAATACTATATGATGGCTCAGCACCTTAGCTGGTCACAAAATGAGTTTCATATGCTGACGAATCCGTGTGCTGCAGCGTGAGTGAGAAAGTAGGAACATTAGTTGCAACGGAAGTGATCACGTCTGCTCCTCGTAATTGCAACTGTACTGCGGATTAAGATCTTAAGTGAGCAGCACAGCAGTAGTTACCCCCTCCACTACCTTCCTCCCCTTCCAGCTCATGGCATCATAAAGGATTGTGCCTTTAGGTAGCAATCGACGTCTATCGCCTGCCTGTTACAAGAGGCGACTAAAAGGGGGACCAGGAGCTCTGAAATTGCGAGCATGGGTTGGTGACCGCGGTTCGACAGCTGAGTTTGGCATTGCTTCCACTTACTTGAGTGGTGCCTTTCGCTTTCATCTTTCCCATCCCTCACTTCTTGGTCAATTCCTATTCTCTTCCAATACCGACAGTATTAGGTTTGCAAGGCTTTGGGAATCTCATTTACATACCCTTTGTCGATAGCTTACTTCTTCGAAGGACAGGATCTTTTTCTTCCTGGTTAATGTTAACAGAGCAAAGTTTCCTAGTTGCAAATCCTCTTAAAACGATCACGGCCATGACCACCACCACCACCACCACCACCACCCCTATCCCACCCATGGTCAAGTATTGTTCTGTTCCAACGCAGACGTTATTTGATTCGTGAGGCCTAGGGATTCTTTTTATCTTCATGCCCCTATGTCTCTCTTGCTTTTCTTTTGCTGATACCTTCATTTTTCTAACGAACGGACCTCTTCCTTTTTCCTTCTCGATTATTATTAAAAGAGGAGTCGTACTTACTCTTCTAGGAATGATAACTACCAGCACAACCAGTCAGCCAGGGAAATCCTTATCGGGCTTCCTCTATGGATCAGTGGTAGTATGTCGACCTCCCGATCGCAAGATCGCAGGTCTAAACTCGGCAAAGGTATTACGGTTTTTGAAGGGTGGGGGAAAGTCCACTCGGTACTCCACGCCATACGATATCGGCATGTAAAAAATCTCTGGTGACACAACTGGTTTTTACCCTACCAAATTATTTAATTAAAACTCAGCCACAGATCGCCTAATATAATTCCGATTTACTCTGCTGTTTGGTAGAGTTAACGTCGGAACTGACGCGCAGGCAACCTGTATCGCGTCAAGTTAAAATGCCTCACATTATAGCTGAGGCTGTACGATTCTTCTACTTTTTCTTCGCCTTCCTATCACTATACTATGCGTATTGCTTCAGAATGTCAAGAGCTGCATTTAACGAAATTCAAAACATAAAAGTGGCATTGAAAATCTACAGTCTGTTTCCAGTCATTTGACCGGGTCAGGGATGTACGAATTGTGCCGAAGCCTGTCGCTTTTCTTTGGGGCAATGATTAGTGACTGACAGAAAATGAAATGAAATGAAATGATATTGTACAGTCTTGCTGTAATGAATGGTGACACGTAAAACCGGAGCACCTGGAGAAAAATCTTTCCTGCCTACGCTTTGTCCAATACAAATCTCACATGGAGTGACCGTCATTTGAACCTCGGAACCCAGCGGTAAGAGGCCGGCGCATTGCCACCTGAGCCACGGAGTATCTATAATAAATAGCATTAATCATTGATTAATAGTTAATTAATTTATGTATATGGAGGTCGCGCTGACACAATAGCCTAGCCATTCATTTTCCAACTCGAGTGATCTGGGTTCGAATTCCAGTAACTTCGGGTAGGCATTTAACATTGGACCAGAAGAAGAAATGATTCCCAACTAAGTCCTGTATTTATTCTCGGTGCTCCGTCAAACTAACGTAAACATGGGAATGTAAAAGTGAAAAAATAACTAACATTTATTCCTTTTACAGAAGTGAATGGTGAAATATAAGTCAATTTAAACATCTGCCTAGAGATATTTCCGTTGAAAGATACGCTGTAGAGAATAAGACTTATTTTCTTCGACTGATGCAAGTATTTTTCTGTGCCAGAAGCACAAAACGACCACGTAAGGAAATATTGCTTGCTTCCATTCGATACTGAACTGTGTAGTGCACGGCTGCTGACATTGACAAATGCTCTTTATATCCGTAACGCAAATGTCAGAACACCTGCCAACGACTTAAATATCACCCGGTCTAAAATGAAAGATAGACCTCGAATTGATTGTATTTCTACGGTTCTGTTTATTAAGTGTCAACGGAATAATGAACGAAAAGTTTAAGTCTAAATTTTCCAACTGCTCTTCATCAACGCAATATATTTTTACATCTATATCCTAATACAGGCCAAATCGAAATGTAGCTTCTACTGATCTCAGTCTCACTAGCATCTGTGACAGTATGGAAACTGTTGAAGTGTGGGTGCTGATGAGTAATGGCATTATTAGCACAACTAGGGCATCGGATGACGAAAAAGGTGTTACTCAAAGGATCAGTCGTACTCTAACGCGTTCTGGCTCAACTACGAAAGGAATTATATGAAATTAATTTCATTTTATTAGACCGTGTTGATGATTGACTACTTTCAACAGGGTGGGAAGATATTGGCATTCAATGAGTGGACTCGTCCATCCTGTTGAAGGTACGAAAGGGATGGTGAATTACTTCACTCTGTATTTTGCCTAGTTCATCTCCTTATAGCGCCACTTTCTTATAACTGCATGTACTTTCATGGTGCTGTTCAAGGATCAAACCAGCTTCCAGGCTGATGACTTCATTGGCAATTTTAGTACTAACAATGTTTCATATCAATACAATAATTCATGAACTATAATCTGACTGATGGCTGAAAAATATTAGTAACAAAACTTTCCGAGCAGGATTACTTGAAAAGGAGAACAGTTATCCAAATCCAGTATAATGATCCAGATTCAAGATGGGAAGACACTGCTAGGGCGCATCTAGAAAGTGACACCCAGCCTGACGTAAGTGAGAAAAGGCTATTACATCGAGTGTGGATGTGCCTAAAGAAGATTAAAGGTGGAGTTCGACGGGAAAAGGAAGGGAGAAAGTATCAGAATGGAGAGAAATAATTTTCTTGGATCTGATGGAGATGTATATCAACCGAAGAAGTGGTCACAGGAGTTCACCAAACACAGAAACCTTATGTCAAGATGGTCTGAGGTGAGAGAATAATAATAAATAAGTATTTTTCATCATTCCTTCAGCAGCTAGCAGTACGTAACCATCCTCTACGCACCTATATTGGCATTATTCCGTAACTTTGGATATGTATCGAAGTGCAGTGTTCGGGATATGGTTAAGTTGTTGGCATAACGCGCAAGATACCCAATTATTATACAAAGTTGTAAACGATCACCCGGATATTCAATCGCAAATGAGGTTATCATCAAAGGTCAGTGCCATTTAAGAAAGCTTAAACGCGATGGCTCTTTGTCGTTCGTTTCTGACACTATAGAAAACTGCTATTGGACGAAATTCTGGCATCACAGTGTCTTCCAATATCCATAGTAATCAGAGGGACATTCAACTACTGTATTATTATTATTATTTGCGAAATTAACTTTTCCAGAAAATTTGGATTTGTATGTAATTGCAGATGAATTTTTACAGAGTAGCAGTAGTTGATGACAAATGTAAGGACGATGCTGCTTCATGTAGAGGGTTTGAAACATTGGCCAGTAGCCTCATGAGTGTGTGAATCCTGTGTAATAACCCGTATTACTGTGGTCTCTATAAACTATTACGTATATTTTTCTCTATTGCACGAATTATTAAAGTCGATTATGTCAACGTTTTTCTAACCCATGTGTCCACATAAATTCTGGGCTATATTTTGCTAGGAATAGTATAAACTCGCTGAGACCAAGTTACTCTTCATACGAGATTATACCTTTACAATTCGGACAGGACCCACAGTACCACCAAATCTTCATCTAGTGAATATATGCCGGAATGTAATGTACGCGTGCGTCTTATTTGTGGAAGTGCCGAACAGATCAAGACGCTTTTAAGTACAAATCTATGGTCTTCCGGTTTTTATAAATAGCAGCTTAATATAAATTCACTAAATAATGGATTCAATTAGTTCCGAAAATATATACGGAACAAAGTTTCATGACCATAGAAATGCTTTCAGTCTACATACGAATCGAGATCGTAGACGAGAATATTGTCAGTGCAGACGAGAGTAAATAATTGCGTTAGTGAGTACTACCTCATCAAAGATTTCCAATAACCTATATGTCCATTCTACAGCACAGCTAACAAGTGCAGGTCAGTGGAAGTAATTCCATACAGCAGTGAGTAAAGCCGCCTGTCTGAAAGCCAAGTTAGAACACTGAATATCAATGTAACCTAAAAAGAGAGCTCAGAAATGCATTTATGAGTTGTATCCCGCTTGCTATAGTACAGCGTATTGACTGTCGATATTGAATACTGTGGTATGGCGATATTGGCTGCTTAATCATCCAACATGTCGATTACAAACATGTTCACCAGCAAATGTGGGAGTGGAGTAACAATTCTATATCACACTCCCGCTATCACAACCGTATTGATAAAATAGTGCGAAAAAAGACAAGCGGAAGAGAAATTAGGTCAGCACAAGGAAAAGAAATGTACAGTTAAAATTTAAATGTTTTTCTCTTCATTACCCTGAAGGGAAAAATAAATAAATAAATAAATAAATAAATAAATAAATAAATAAATAAATAAATAAATAAATAAATAAATAAATAAATAAATAAATAAATAAATAAATAAATAAATAAATAAATAAATAAATGACTTTTATTGAATTATTAAAATACATTTGCAAACGTTATCTTACGTAATATTTGCGATTATTTACACCTGCAAAGCTCTCAAATCTGCTCAAAATACCGCTGTGACAATGCTGAGGGGAGAAATACTGACCCGCGACACATGTATCAGTTAGAACGAAAATTCGTTGATGTAGTTGATGAAATACTGAAGCTTAGATGACAGAACCCTTCCGGTCAAAGCCTTGTTTTTGCTTCACGCGGGTGCGTTACGAGTTTTATATCCAGTGATGGCGCGAAGAAGATTGTGCAATAAAGATGTGCTGAGAGCCAATGCATGTGGCAAGTGTATCGATGAGCGAGGAACTTGAAAGAACTGCATGATTCCGCCCAGAGCCGTTCTGCTCATTGTGATCCAGATAGTTTGGGCAGTTCCGTAGACTTGTATTCTGTGAAGTTGAGGATCTTTTCGAATTTGGATCTTTCAAGCACTCATTGGCGAGGCTGCTTGAGCCAGGAACTTCTAACGAGTCAAGAATTCGAAACATTGAGCGACTCCTATTCCTTATGAAGAAGTCTGAACGAGTCCACACATCGTTTTTCACATCTCTAGAATGCAAGTTACAGATATATTCCCCGTTGCAGAGCCTAAAAACTTATGAGCCCTTTCCAATGACCACGAGTTTCAGTATATTCTGGAATTGCTTAATATTAATATAAGTTAGGCTTATCTGTTTAACCTTTCATGTCCGATCTCCCTTGATCTTTTCATTGTGGACCCGACAGTAATCGAAATTTATTTTTCTCTAATCTTTCAGTGTCACTCTTTTATCTTTTTTTTACTAGTTGCTTTACGTCGCACTGACACAGATAGGTCTTACGGCGACGATAGGACATGAAAGGGCTGAGAATGGGAAGGAAGCGGCCATGGCCTTAATTAAGGTACAGCCCCAGCATTTACCTGGCGTGTAAATGGGAAACCACGGAAAACCATCTTCATGGCTGCCGACGGTGGGTTTTGAACCCACTATCTCCCGAATACTGGATAATAACCGCACTTAAGCGACTGCAGCTGTCGAGCCCGGTACTCTTTTCTTTGGCCGTAAACTCAAGCAATAGGAATTAAAGCAATCAAGCTTGCAGTATTGCGTTTCTGTTGATATCATCCTTATAGCCACTGGACCTATAGTTTTGCATGGAATCCGAAGCACAGGAACACGAGTTCATTTAAAAATCTCACGTGACATGTCCACTTTGGCGAGAAGCCAGTCGCAATGCAAATCGACTATCACTCTCCACTCCCCCTACACGGACTAGGAACTCATCCTACATGGATAAAGATTACAGTTATGAGGGTCTGATAAACTGGTTTGTTTCCTCCTTAAATGAAAATATCCACACCACTAAATTAGATACAAATCAACAAAGCAATTTATCAACAACAATTCATAATAACACACGAAACTGGCGTATGTAGTACAAAAGCATTCCGCTGCATCCGGCACAAAATTTTTTAGGATTCTGAGAACTACGACGAACACCATGTAGTGCAATAATTTTGTGAATGAATTAGTGTACTGTACTCTTGATCGAATTTCTGTCGTAAGTGTACGACATTTATGAACGTCCACCAACATCCCAAACAATTACCATGTTATTTAGCACAGATATTTGGCCTTGGGAATGGCAGAGATAACCTACACGGATCCTTCATGGCGATGAGCCATATGAGTAAGATCTATGGGGTTTATTTATAAACATTGAGGCATTCGTTGGTTTAATCAGTACGTCGTATCGAGAATGACTTGGACCAGAGTCTGCTTGGTTGGCGCTGGGCCACACATATCCTTCAAAGTTGGCTGAGTCAAAGCCTGGCGTCCGACTGAGATCCCAGAAAGAAATAGGTTCCACTCACAGGGTCCGATACCCATCATTAACTCATGTTGCTGTAAAACGCCGATCTGTAACTTTGGTTGAATCTCCCTATCAACCTCGTTGACCCTTCGCGCCTCCCTCTCTCCCTCTCTCTCTCTCTCTCTCTCTCTCTCTCTCTCTCTCTCTCTCTCTCTCTCTCTCTCTCTCTCTCTCTCGCTGAATAGGCCTATTCTTAGTATTTTTAAATGTAACACAGTACTTAGTGAAGAACTTTCCTGTTTACCGCGTTTCACTGCAACGTCGAGTTGTCTTTAAGCAGTTTTTCTTAGCCCTTGTTTCCTATTCTTGAAAGTTAATTCCTTTTCTGCGGTTGTTACGAAAATCGAACTACATCCTCCTGTATCTTACACAGTTTCTTATTGCAAAGAAGTTTGAATCTCCGAGTTCTTTTACGATTGGCTTTACGTTTCACCGACACAGATAGGTCTTACGGCGACAATGGGAAAGGAAAGGGACAGGAGTAGGAAGGAGCAGTCGTAGCCTTAATTAAGGTATAGCCCAAGAATTAGCCTAGTATAAAAAAGGGAAACCACAGAAAACCATCTTTGGGCAGCCGACTGCGGCATTCGAACCCCCTATCTTCCGAATGCAAGTTCACAGCTGCGTGCCCCTAACCGCACGGAAAACTCGCTCCGTTCTACGAGTACATTGTGATACTTGAGATTAAGAGGTGGAGAAGACTATCCTGTATGTGGAACCTTCTACAGCGTAGGGCACCCACAATAAGGCAAATAAAATAGGAAACTGAAAATAGGAAAAACACACTTCATGATGGTCGCCAACTTTCTGTGAGAAAATGGCCCAATGAGAGAAGAAGAAGAAGAAGAAGAAGAAGAAGTAGAAGAACTAGATTAGTGTTCTATGGCTAAATGGTTAGCGTACTTTCACGATTTTTCGATACGCTGAGGTGCTGGAATTTTGTCCCGCAGGAGTTATTTTACATGGCAGTAAATCTTCCAACAAAAGGCTGATTTTTTTTTAGCACCTTCAAATACAAACTGTTCGGAGCTGGTATCAAATGCGCCAACTTGAGCTCAGAAAACCAGCGCGCTACTGTATTGCCTAGTCAGTTCGTCTATCAGTGCATGTCTTAAAATACATAGTTTCCATTACACACTACATAGTAGATGTTCAACGGCGCATTTAAACAAATACGTCTTCGAAGACGATGGAGGTGAGGCGACCAGAACTGGCAGCGGCTGTGGCCTAAGTTAGGGCATCGGAATTAAAATGTAAAATCTGTCTGAATTTGTTTTGCTGCAGTGGCTGTACGTTTGTAATTAATTTGAGCCAGTATACGAGTAACTACTGACACTAGTCTGAGTTATTCGAGCACCTTCAAACACCAGTGGACAGAGCCGGAATCGAACCCACCAACTTGAGCTCAGAAGGACCGCGCACTGCCACCTGAGTTACTCAGTCCAGTATGTTAAACTTCATCCCAGCCCTAGCATCTACTTCATACTTAACTATGGAATTTTCCTTCAACACACTTTTCTTCCCAATTCTGTTGCCTAAAACTTGATAGTCATTATTTCAGTCCCTTAGCACCAGATTGAATTTGTGGCAGGGTCAGAAATAGAACCCAGCCCAATGAGATAGGATCAAGTCGACATATGCTAACCAATCTCGAACCGTGCAAGTTATGTATAAAAATAAATAATAATATATAACTCACATTTCGTACTTCAGAGACCAGAACATAGCGGTAGATTCAGTCAATTGAGTGTTTCATTTTAGCTGCGACATGATACGCTTTTAACTCAATTTTCCAGAACGAAATCCGAAGCAGTGATCCGCTTCTGACAATATAGGAATCATGACAGCAGAGAATTCTATCGAAGAAGGGAACAATGCGAGCTTTCAATACGGATGATATGGTAGCCATTACGGAGCTGCAGGGAGCAACGAGAAAAAAGTAAATCGAATTACCAAGGTATCATGAAATACACTCCCCATACTTTTCGTGTGCATTACGTGTCTGATTTAGCAGAATATATTTGAACAGAAACTCCAACTACACAAATCAAGAAAAGTTTTGTATCATCTCGGTCCAAAAAAAAAAAAAAAAAAAAAAAAACCCACAAATGAGAACCTCTACTACAAAGCAGATTTATTTTCTCAATCTGAGTTGCTGGATACAGTACACACCGGTATCTTTAATACCGGATAACACGTCCCCTTGCCTTGACGCAAGTCTGAATTCATTTCGGCATAATGTCTACTAGTACATGAAGGTAACGCTGGTTAAATTTTTACCACTCCTCAATAATGACCGCGTATATTTCACAGAGGGGTTGATGGGCCATGGTGTTCATAAACAGCGTTCTTTAATTTATCCCAGGCATATTCGATAGGGTTCATATCCAGGAACATGGCGGCC
The DNA here is from genome assembly GCF_040414725.1 of Anabrus simplex. Lineage (NCBI taxonomy): Eukaryota > Metazoa > Arthropoda > Insecta > Orthoptera > Tettigoniidae > Anabrus > Anabrus simplex. Next base: position 909,223,764 of record NC_090265.1, on the reverse strand, counting down.
ACTCCAGTCGAGAGATACTGTGATTACGAAGGATTGTTTTATGTCATTCGTTTAAAACTACTTTTCTGACAGTTTTCGAGGATGCGATCATGAAGTAAGCCATTAACGAGAACCGCCTGATGGATGCGCGTATTTTCGTCCATTAAGACGAATTGTGCTGGCGAAAAATGCTGGTGGTACGGTGTCACTATGGGTCGGAGGATGTTGTCCCCGTACGGTAGAGCCGTGACACTGTCCTGCTCGACTATGAGTGGTGTACGGTGGCTCACATAAAGCCTTCCCCAAACACCAGGGAATCACCACCTTGTTGTACTTGCTGGACCGTGTGTCTGAGACGTGAAGCTTGACCAGACACGTTGCCGACGATCATCAGGAATAATGCTTATGTAGCACACAGTTTGGGTAAAAGTAAGGACAAATTGTTCCACCATTACACGCTGAGGTGTACAAAACTCCCTGTACTTGCGGCAAGGTATACCTTGGCCAAACATGCCGGTCCATTAGCACGCCCTATCAACGGGTAAAGATTTATGTCGTGTTCCAAGATATTCGAACTTTTAGCCACATTAAACACTACAGGTGTAAGATTATACGAGAAGCAGTGAAAATACGTAAAATATCCTAACAACTTCAATAGGGACACTGGTTATCTATTAAGTAATATGTGGTTGCCATGCATTAAGTATTTAGATAGGTATTTCTCTCCCTTAACCTTTCACTATTCGTTTCGGTGTTTTCCAAATTCGTAGTCTTCCCATCACTAGATGCTTCACTCTAGGCTATGTACTGGAGGTCATACTTTCATAACCTGTATACACCTGTTACTGTATTATTATTACTTCCTTTCACTCCCGTGTCTTCAACCTCGTCGTAGTACGTCCTTCTTTCCGTCTTCCCGCCGTCTTATTTTTTCTCTTTTTTTTTCTGCCACATGATTTTCTCTCCATCTTCAACTCTATTCTATTCTTCTATCCTATCAGTTTTCTTGTAATTTATTTTATATTAAAAGTAATTTACTGTTTATTTATTTCTTTTATCACATTCGTTCCTGATTCATCTGATGACCTTGCTGTTTACTTCGCAATGCACATACGATGGAACAAGAAACTTCGTAATTGGAGCTAAGATGGTGTCGTCATCCCCCACTTGGAATGTTAGCGCACAGTGAGCCATCTGGTGACGAACGAGAGTACCAATTACTTTAGACCAACGTTAAAGCATTCTTAAATTTAAATTTCTAGATAATTCTTGCCCGTGAACAGACAAGATTTTCTTCTGAAGACAGCAATGTCCTCTGCAAAAGTAAAGAATTTCACCTTGTTTTCTAACACGAAAAAGCCCAAAAGGTTATTTATTATGTTTACAATTAAGGTCCGTGAATGCTTCAATTTAATAATAATAATAATAATAATAATAATAATAATAATAATAATAATAATAATAATCAGGCCAAAACACCATAAAAGAAATCACAAAAATCATTGAAGACATTTGGAAAACCGAACAAATCCTAGAAGACTGGAAAAATGCATTAATTTACCCGCTTCACAAGAAGGCATACAGAACAGATGTAAACAACTACAGAGGAATCTCACTAGTATCTGTTGCTTACAAAATTCTACGCCAATGTCTCCCTGATAGAACACAACAACAACTAGAACCACAAATCGGAGAATATCAGGCAGGATTCAGACCAGGCTGATCGTGTTCAGAGCAAATCTTGAACCTAAGCTAATCCTAAGACATCAGATAATTTTTTAGCAAAAAATTAGTCTGCTCATTTGTTAATTTCAAAAACAAAACCAAAAAATCCTACGATTAAGTTGATTGCAAATCAGTCTTTCAAAATTGAAATAACAAGATTTAGACATGTAAACCGAGCAAGTGGCCATGCGGTTAACGTCGCGCAGCTGTGAGCTTGCATTCGGGAGAGAGTGGGTTCGAACCCCACTGTCGGTAGCCCTGAAGATGGTTTTCCCTGGTTTCCTATTTTCACACCAGGCAAATGCTGGGGCTGTACCTTAATGAAGGCCACGGCCACTACCTTCCCAATCTCCCACCCTTCTGTCGCCGAAAACCTTCGATGTGTTAGTGCGACGTTAAACAAATAGCAAAAATAAATAAAAATAAATGAGTAAACACTTTCAAGCATGAAAAGGACAGTGACAGATACGAAGTCGACGATTAAATTCCTGGGGAAACCTCAGATTCCTTTGAAATCAAAACGGGAGTATGACAAGGAGATGGACTCTCGGCCTTACTCTTCAGCTGTTATCTTTGAAAATGTTATACAAGCATGACGCAAACAGAAATTGGTCCTCAAAGTTCACCAACCAGTCACTTTAGGCTCAGAAAAAGAAGCGATAGATTGCTTAGCATTTGTGGCCGACCTAGCTATACTAGCCCTAGACATTTCAACAGCCCAGAATAAGATTGAAGTCCTGAAAGAAATTGCGGAGAAACTCGGCCTTCAGATATCTTTTGAAAAGAAAGAATACATGACCTGCAACAAATATACACCGAAATTCATGGAAACAAAATATGGCAAAATTAAACGAGAATCACAATTTAAGTATCTTGGTGAAACAATTCGGGAAAATGTACTCCAAATAAAAGCCAATGAAATTAGATGCCAAAAGATGAAAACTGCATATCGACTAACCCAAAATATCTATAACAAAAAATGTTTCTCCAAGGATACGAAACTGAGACATTACAATACCGTCATTAAACCACAATGTATTTATGGATCAAAGACGCAAATTTTGAACAGGATATCAGACATTGAAAGGGCCGCAAAATCGTAAGAAAAATTCTAGGCCCAATACTCACCAGCGTACTATACCAACTTAGAGGCAGGAAGGAGATCAAGCAATACACAATTATTCATAGTGACCGAGCTCGATAGTTGCAGTCGCTTAAGTGCGGCCAGTATCCAGTAATCGGGAGATAGTGGGTTCGAGCCCCACTGTCGGCAGCCCTGAGGATGGTTTTCCGTGGTTTCCCATTTTTATACCAGGCAAATGCCGGGGTTGTACCTTAATTAAGGCCACGGCCGCTTCCTTCCACTTCCTAGGCCTTTCCTATTCCATCGTCACAATAAGACCTACCTGTGTCGGTGCGACGTAAAGCAAAAAAAAAAAAAAAATTGAAAAAATATTCACAGTGACATTAGAAAACGCAGGCTAAGATTCTATGGTCATATTAAAGGAATACATCCAGGCAGACTTACCAAACAAATAGTCGAATTCTATGAAAATAGGAGTAAGGTTAAAACAGACACAAATGGACTGGCGAAATTAAAACCGATTTGAAACAGGCAGGAATTACACCAGCAGATGTCCAAAATGGGTTGTCTTCAGATCCAAAAATCTCAAATGACAAAATAACCAAGAGGAAAAAACAAACGCTCAAGACTGGAACAACCTGGTCAGAAGACAGGAAGGAAGCCCACAGTAAAAGAATAAAAGAAATATGGGCATAGGTGAAGGAAAATGTACGCCTCTAAGTACTCTGCGTAGTCTTAATGGGCTTATTCTTCTTCTTCTTGCGTTCCGGCCTTCTAAGGACCACGTTACAATTTCAATTCTTCCTCCTTAGTTGTTCTTTCCTTTTCTTCCAGTATTCTTTCATTGTTTCATCATGTTTCTTTTTCCTGTCTTCAGTCCACTTTGTGCCTGTTTTCTTTTCCTTCCTCCCTTGGAATCCTTCCATTTGTAAGACTTTCTTCCTAAAAATATTTCTTTCCAATAATTCTTCTTCTCGTATGTTGTTCCTTTCCAGGTCTTTCTTGACTTCTTGAATCCAGGTGGTAGTTGATTTCTTTTCTCAAAGGTACCGGTACTTGAAGATTCGTTTAGTTAGTCTATTGCCATCCATTCTGTAAATGCTTATTCATATATATTTCTTCTTTTACTACCGCTTTTCCCACATCTGTGGGGTCACGGGTGTGAACTGTGTCAAACATGTGGATTTGGCTCTGTTTTACGACCGGATACCCCTCCTGAAGCCAACCTTATATGGAAGATGTAATCACTATTGCGTGTTTCTGTGGTGGGTGGTAGTATAGTGTGATATGAAGAGGAAAGTGTTGGAACAAACACAAATACCTAGTTCCGGAGCCAGAAGAATTAATCAAACACGATTAAAATCCCCGACCTGGCCTGGAGTCGAACCCGGGACCCTCTGAACCGAAGGCCACAATGCTGACGATTCAACCAATGAGTCGGACATTCGCATTTGCTACTTTTATGACCTTCGGAACTCGTAGAGGTCAGAATTTTGTCCCACTGGGGTTATTTTGCGTTACGGTAAATATACGATACGAGGCTAGCGTATATGAGCGATCCCACCAACTTGGACTCAGAAGGCCGGCGTTCTACCGTCTGAACCACTCAACCCAGGAGTACAGAGACTGCAACTACATAGCTTTATGAAACATAGCCTGTTTCCAGTCATTCTACCGGGTCAGGAATGAATTGAATGAAGCCACCATCTATCACCGAGTTAGGAATTGTGCCGACTGCCGTAGCCTGTCGCACTCGTCTGGGGCAATGATTAATGACTGACAGATGAGATGATATTGGAGAGTGTTGCTGGAATGAAGGATGACACGGAAACCCGGAGTGCCCGGAGGAAAACCTATCCCGCCTCAAGTCTCACATGGAGTGACCGGGATTTGAACCACGGAACCCTGTGATGAGAGGCCAGCGCGCTGCCGCCTGAGTCACGGAGGCTTCTTACAAAGCTATATATGCGTACGATACTTCATATACTCCACATAAACGTGACTGTTTTCCTTGCATGTAACAACAACAACAACAACAACAACAACAACAACAACAGGAGTACAGGGGGTCTCACACCTCGCCAACATAGTCTATTCCTGTGAAAGACCCCACGTGCCATTGACAGGTGAGTTACGTACGGTTGAGTGAATTGTGTTTGTCAGCTACTGCTCCATCGATCGTGCTGTTCTACTAGAGAATGTAATTCGGGCAATTAATAATGGTCCTGTATATCACTAGTTGGAGAGTTCCTGCCCATTACAGGAATCGGTGATGAAACGATAGCAGTTGGTATCTCATACGATGAACACATTACAACACCATCTTCAATATCGTAGTTTAAGGAAAATGTACGCTATCACTTCACCAGAGCGCTCGCTGTGCCTGGTAGTTAATGCCACCACAGTGGGGATTCTTTGAAAGGGTTTAAAATGTCCGATTGGTTAACACGGCCAGGTGTTCAATAAGATAAAATCTTGTGATAAGTCCACCACGAGCTCAAAATTCTAAATTATCTCAAAATTAACCCAGAAATCGGACAAAATCGTTCCTCTGGAGTTTCACTGACAGTCCTCAGTCTGATGATTCAGAAATTTTATAGCCATTCCTCACTCTGAGACGTAAGAAGGACTGTGTCTTTGGTGAAGTTGTGCCAAAGTATAGACTGCCGGACTCAACTCTGGGGTTCACACCATCTAGATTGTGGTAATTATATGACCGTGCTGGAATTAACCAACTCCACTGGCTTCGCATCCTCAAACCAGTCATAAATTCTTGGAAGACGGGAAATGTATGAGATGAATTAAGATAGGGGAAGCAGAGGCAAATGTAGGTCTAAAACGGGAGGAAAGTAACACTCCATCCCAACCTTTACTTATTAAAAAAGCACGTCCCCAGGAACAATCCCTCAGAGCCGCCAGACGGTATCGGGGCTAAGCGGCCGACTGTGAAGCTGTTTGAGCGAGTTTTCAGTACCTGAAATAAGTTTTGTACTTTCTCGAAGTTTTGTGATAAATTTGTTAAAACTTCATTGCAGTAGCGAGTTATTAGTATCGATATATGCAGTGTTCTACCATTATTCCCAAATGTATCGTTACGCATAGACGTTATGGTAAAACAACATTTTGGGCCGATGACCTCGATGTTAGGCCCCTTTAAACAAGAAGCATCATCATAATCAAAACAACATTTAAAATAGAAGTGCACGGCCAGGGACGAGCATAACAGTGTTACTTTCGTCCCGTCACTGAGGATTGATTCTTAGTCATACCTGGCCCTTTCTTCTCTCTCATACTAGGTGGATTGAGTACGGGATTTTCTCTCTCTCATAATGGGTGCGCGAGTGTTAGTACAGAACTCGAGCATTAAGTTATTTAAATATAACTATTCTGTTACAAGTATGGAAATGAAGCTTTACTCAGTGTGTTATTTTAACACCTACAGTATAATACTATCGCCCCCGACATCGGGTAAAAACGTAACACATCCACGTTTTAAAATAAATCTGATAACGTGCACATATCATACTTTCAGGAAAATAAATTTTTGTTAACCAATTGAATGAATTTGTACAGGTACTGCACACAAATTCAATTTGTTTCATTCATTTTCAACGTGGAATAAAAATATACAAAATGTTACTTTCGTCCGTGGTCTCCTCAACACAAAAAAATGTAGTCGCGAGAGTTCAACATTCTGAATTCCTCATCAATGTGGATTTCAGTTTTAATTCAATGCTGGAATTATGCCTTTCCCTAGGCCAAACTCTTCGCGACGAAAGAAAGAAGGGGCCTGGGATATCTTCGGTCTTCATCTCCTTTTACATCTTAGCTGTATTATCCGTTGCGGTTGGGTTATGGAACAGTTCAAACCATACGGGTTTGCTGAAGGATTCGTCAAAATGAAATAATCACTAATATCTGTATTATTATTTGTAAGGTAAAAACGCATCAAATATAAAAGATCAGAAATTATATGTTGCGTAACTATGGCGCAAAACCCCTTCATAAAGGGTAAGTAGCTGAATTCCATGGGTGACATCTAAAGATTAATTCGTGGGAGAACACTATCAAAAGGTTATCGTGCTCCCAATGGCTTAGTCCTATAAAGATGTCCTGTAACATCTCGGTGGTGAAAGCGGTACCTGGAAGGAACCGACACACAATATTGCGCAGATATCCACGATTTGGAGAACGGGAGATATTGGGTCATGTGCTGTGGAAGTGTAATCACAGAGCGCTCTTTAATTGCAATATCACTATGAAAATTGCACTGGGAAGTACACGAGATGGTGCACTGTGCTTCAGAGGAAAGAAGGAATCGTCTAGCTGAGGTCATATTGCAAGCGGTTCACAGGTTGGCGAGTAGAAAAAAGGCTATTTTAAAATATTGTGTCATTAGAGTATAAATAGAGGGTGTAATTTTAGGTATTTACATATACAGTATTTGTGCTAGTTTCATACGGACCCATGTGGTCATCAGGAATATGAAGAAATTAGCCATTTCCTATGTTGGTACCCTTATTGATACGGCACTGTATACATCAATAGCCTTGTGCAGGGATGTCAAATTCAAGCTTGTGTGCGGGCCATATAAACCTAATAGAGAGAACATCAGCGGGTCATCGAACGAGACCAGAACATTTCTATGTTGTATACAGGACCATGCATTTTATTCAAACTGATAAAACAAATACTAATCTGATTCTTATATAAGCGAATGTAGTACAAAACTGATACATTCAACGAATAAATTGAAACAATAGACTTGCAGTTCGTGAGCATAACGTTTTACGTGTACAGTGGCAGGTAAGATAAACATTTAATCTTGTAGCATCACTTATCGCCTACGATATGTTCAAAATATGATGAAGAATGTTGGCTTTATACAACTCTCATAATACTTTTTAGATATTCATCCATAAGCTGACTTTCTAAATTGGATTTATTGAACTTGAATAGTGGGTAAAAGAACAGTTCCCAAACCTAAGTCACAACGGACATTGAAATTATCTTAGAATGAACCTGCCTGTCGTCGAGCCTCTTCTTTCAAAGAGTGAATAGAGGCGACATAGTTGACTTCCTTCAAATATTTGAACCGCGCGTTGTTCGTCTAATGGACGAATGACTAATACCAGAAAGAGAATATGCATTCTCCTGTGTGATTTATTTATTTATTTATTTATTTATTTATTTATTTATTTATTTAATTTATTTATTTATTTATATTTGGTTCCTATAACCTAGTAAGGAAAGGAAATAAGTTAGGGCTAAAGTTAATAGGAACTTCATATTTTGCCGCGGATCATTCGGAATGACATCGTGAGAGGTATACTGCTCACAGGCCTTAGGTGTAACATCCCTACCATAGTACACACTTATGCTATCCAGAAACTTACATACCGTCATGTAACAAACAAACAATCAAAAACTAACAAACTAATTCATTAATTAAGAAACTAATAAGCGAACAAACAAACAAAAATTGAATTGAATGTACATTCGATGCTTGTTTACCTAATTCGAAATAAAAATGAAGGGAAAGACAAAATATGAAGTGTACATACAAAATTACAATTTTATTTATGTACTGTAGGTACTGCTGCTTCGATGTTAACATTATTGCTACAGTCCTTCTAACCATGCGACCTTCCAATATCCTCATACTATGTGGCTGGGTGGCAGGACGAAGTTCTCTAAGAGCTGCGTGGATCACGGGGCTTACACTAATTACAACATATGTGTTCTATATAGACATTGTAGTCGTCCAAATATCTTGAGCTCATTCACTCTTTCAAATATTAAACATAAATAACAGAATTGTATAAAGGAGGAAAAGACCTAGGATGATGCTCGAAATTACCCATACCTGAACACAAATCCTTCGCTTTTTGGTCTTATAATGTAATGTGCACGTTTGTTAACTGTCAGGAGGGAAAAAGGAATGGATATAGTGCATTATGCTCGTACACTAAAGCTTTATAAAATCTTTCTTCCCGAACGATGTTTATCGTGTGACAAGTAATATCCCCGGGGATGCTTTAACGTTCCTAGCATAGCAGGGGCTGCGACCAATAATACTCACTTCAAAACGGCAAGAAGTTACGAAGATGAACAGCATAAAATATCACGCTCGTGCTGTCGCAGGCATGTTTCATATGACGTCGCATTGTGATATATTTTTCATTGCCTGTATCACAGAGTCACGATGCAGTGACTAGAATAAGGAATGTTGCTTCCTATTTTTTCTACAGTATTTTCCTAGATATGAAACAGGAGTACAGATGATCATAAGCTCAGTATATCAAGTTTTATGAAAAACTAACAGCGAAGCTAAAAACATCATTATTCACACGGTGAATTTCCGATGTATGCAAAAACTAGACAATCACATTTCAAAATACGCGCAAAAAATTCTCGCTAGATGAATATAGAAAAACTATTTTTCGACCTTGTAAATCATATTCGAAATGGGTTATTCTAGTTCCAAACTTTTCACCGGAAACATCGCCCGCCATTTCTCTAAGAAACGCTGAAAGACCACGTTCGGAGGTCAAACCCCTTAAAAATACAGGGCGCAGTTTCCAGTGAATCGTTGGGAGATCAATGAAAAGAGCAGACCCCTTGAAAATTCCAGGCGCAATTTCCAGTGAAACGGTGGGCGAGAGGGTGCAAACCTCTTTGAAAATGCCGGGTGCAGTTTCCAGTGCAACAGTGGGAGATCTTCAGGGAGAGGAGACTCTTGAAAATGCCAGCCGCAGTTTCAAATGGAACAATGAGAGGTCTTTGGAGAGATCAGATCCCTTGAAAAAGTCGTGTGCAGTTCTTATTGATACGTTAGGAGACCTTCAGAGAGGAGACCCCTTGAAAATGCTGTGTGCAGTTTCCAGTGAAACGCTGGGAAATCTTCGGAAAAAGAAAACCCACTGAAAATGCTGGGAGCAGTTTTGAGTGAAACGCTGGGAGACATTTGGAGATAACAGATACGTTGAAAATACCGTTCGCCGGTCTGAGTGGTCTGGACGGCTGAGGCACTGGCCTTCTGAGCCCAACTTGGCAGGTTCGATCCTGGCTCAGTCCGATGGTATTTCAAGGTGCTCAAATACGTCAGCTTCGTGTCGGTAGATTTACTGGCACGTAAAAGAAGTCCTGCGTGACACAATTCCGGCCCGTTGGCGTCTCCGGAAACCTTCAAAATTAGTTAGTGAGGCGTGAAAATAATAACATATTATTCTTAGACCTATTATTATTATCATCATCATCATCATCATCATCATCATCAAATATAGTATTCTGTCCCTCTCATGGAAGGCGAATAGCTTTCCTGACATTCAGGATTTGAAATTTGATATTAAGTTCGAAATAATTGGTGCATACGATATTTCTTTGCGAGCTGTTTAAAGCCGCACCAATGAAGCAAAGTCATCTCCGTACAGGCCATGAAGGCCCCTGAAGGGGTGGAAGGTAAAGGCTTCCACCATCCATAACCTCGGCACTTGCTGGGGTAGAGTGGTAAGTTCTACGCCCGGCCGCCTTTGCCCCCAGGAATTAACCTGGTACTCATTTTGGGTGTAGGCTGAGTGAACCTCAGGGCCATGTGCACCTCCGGAAGTGGAAATCTCGTTTCTTAAATTTTACGACTTCCTGACGGGGAATCGAACGCACGTCCTTCCGGGTGGACCGAGCACACCTTTACCGCCAGGCCAGGCAGCCTTTGTAGATACAGCTACTTAGGATAATACGGTACGTATCAACCGGGTTACAGCCGTTTCTGTTGTGTGTGTCCTCCGCATCGCAAGCTCTGCGCCTACAAGCTCCGCAACCCGCCGTAGCACCAAAGTTTCTAGCAGCTACGAGGTGTCTTTACTGCGCCTGGCACGCTCACCGATGACGTCAGCCAGCGATATATAAGGAGCTTCGTTCCGAGCCTCTCCAGGACTACCCCAATGTTCGACGACCAGACCACACCGCAAGTCAGATACGGAGGCATTCCTCTTAAAAAAGTGTTTTGAACAGGTGGACAAATTGCTGGCCGTGAGGTTTCACCTCTGAACATTGCCTCATTATCCTGATCCCCGTAGCCACGTCGAGCCCCGAGTATAGCATTCTGCTACTCCCTTTAGTCCTCACCAGTGCTCCGACATCCACCTTAGCATTCTGCTATTTGAATAAATTAATGCAAGTTCCTTGCAAGTATAAACCTAGTACCAGCATTTTGCCTCTCTCTACAAGTTACGCTTGTAATTTCACAGAAGATAGTTTTCGACTATCAGGACAATTTATTAGTGAAACAGACTATCTCCTCAAGATAGAACTAAGTGTATGTAGAACTCTCGTATTGTATAGTTGTACATATGCAACAGACATTCAATTTAAGATTTACTTTCAACATTAACTGCGTGCATTCAAACAAGTTTCAAGAAGAATTCAGTTTTATTTCTTATATATATTGTATCAAATCATTGAAACAATAAACTTTATGTTGTGTCACTGTATACCAAGTTCCTTGTATACAACAGTTTCCTTTCCTATCCCAGTCCCAATTACGGTTATTTGCAAATAGACTGGTACAGACATCACAGACCACTACAAAACAGTCGGATTTTATATGCACTAAGAACTAGAGCAGAAAGTGACTGGCAATTATGTCGTCTTCTTCTGCAACTTTTCCGACACCTGGTGGGGTCGCGTTTGTGAATTGTGTCGGACATGTGGACTAAGTCCTGTTTGACGGCCGGATGCCCTTCCTAACGCTAAACTCCTGTTGAGGGATGTATTCATAACTGCGTGTTTCTGTAATGTGGTGTATTACGTCGTGTTGTAAATGTATGGATAGAGAGACAAACAAAAATCCGGAGCTAAAGGAATTAAGCAGACGTCGTTCAAATCCCCGACCCGACCAGGAATCGAACCCGGTACCCTCTGAACCGAAGGCCAGTACACTAACCATTCATCCAACGAGTCGGACACTGATACAAGTGAATTATGTTGATATTCAGATTGCAATACACTATAAAATCTTACATTAAAATACAGAACAAGGACAATAGTTCACAGCGAATGGCATGCTCAGTTTACAGTCTAACATCCAACTATCGAAAATAGATTCAACAAATCTGTTGGTTCTACAATGATGTCTCTGAATGTTTATTTAGTTTATTGTTTAATGTTAGCTTTGGCACCACCTGCGGTGCAGAGCCAAATGTACTGCGTACATCTGGCTTGGCGTTGTGCTTCTCAGCAGCAGAATACTCCGCACCAGTTTGGCGGAACTCCGCACATGTTAGAGTGATGTAGCTCATAACGAGACTAGACGCATCGTGACACGATGTCTAAGGCCAACTCCTATCATGGACATTGTACCGCCAGACATTCGGAGAACAGCTGCGGAAATGTAGAAGAAGAAGCAGGAATATGAACCGAGACATCCCCTGTACAGACACAAAACACATCTTCCAAGGCTAAAATCAACAATGAGCTTATTGTAGTTAACAGTGGCAATTTCACCACCTATTAAACGCCGGCTCCAACTGTGGCGTGATTCATTTACATGAAGAGCATTGGGAGAATGTTAAGGAGATACCTGCGGCGGGCTGTCATTTGCCGTATGCTACATGGAAGACGTTAAATAGGCTGACAATTGGATTGTTTGAATCTGCAGAAATGGGGATACATCACTGGGGATACATCACTGAAGTCGAGCGTTGCGAGTGTAGTGATTTATAGGACGCGCAACATCTGTTGACCTGCAGAAACCTGCCTGAAAGTTGCAGCATGAGAGATCCTTCTGCTAATATTAATGACATCAAGACTGCTGAATCTTGGTCCTCACATTCCATCTAGTAATGTAGTTTGTATACTTGCACAGATTTCTGTATTTAACTATGAAAATTGATATCCTGGACACGTAAAATAAATGCAATAAGCTAGTAGTTTCTTTATTTTCCTTTTGTAAAATTTTCCCCCTGGCTACGACCCTGAGGGCACTGAAGGGCAAGAAAATACCGTAATACCATCAGGGTTAGAAAGAAACAAGGTGAGGTAGGAAAGATAAAACAAGGAGACTGCCGCAAGCCAATAGAAGCAATGCTAGACTGGGTTACGAGCGCTGTGTCGTCAGCGTACGCCCACAAGTTGAGAGCCGCTGAAGGTTACACCTTTTTGCCAACTCTTACCATAGGCAGATATACCCTACACAACCCCTCCCCCATATTAACCACATTTTTATTAGCTTATCTTATGTATTTCGTGTTTCGTAAGCCTGAGTATGTTATTACGCACACATTAGTTTCTGGTGATATAACTATAACATTTGATGATGATATTTCTCCGAGCATTCTTTAACATCGGATTGTATTGTATCTCCGGAGATGGACTAGATCAAGGTGGTTACGTTCATAAAAATCTGTCGCAGTCTCATCTCTAGCCTTGGCAATGTGTGATTGACCGTAGTACGAGCGATACTAGTAACGCCGTTCTTAATGTGGTCAATCTCTCTCATGAATGATGTGAAAACTGCGCTCCAACGGTCAGCAGATGTGTGCATTTCACTGAGATTGGCAGACCGATATGTAATAGCACGTTCTGGCTCAGTGAGGAGATCAACCAGAAACTATAGCATTCCTCATTTACCGAGCTCACCTCTTCAATGATAGCTTACTGTGGAGCTATTGGAGATCCAACCAGCCCTCGGGTTGATGACCACACACACACACACACACACACACACACACACACACACACACACACACACACACACACGAGAGAGAGAGAGAGAGTGCGCTTCTACAAACTGTCAAAGTAGTTAGTAGGATGTAAAATTATTTTATTATTATTATTTTATTATTATTATTATTATTATTATTATTATTATTATTATATTATATACACAGTTTTGCGCCAACATCTTCCGTTATGCTTATGTATATTCGTCCTAAAATTAACTGACATAGCTTGAAATATAATGGTGATTGTTTTCATACAAATATATTTTCCCGTTTCACCTCACCGTGAAGAGTTCTACCTATTGGTTGTACATACGAATTAATCGGCCTTGTTATTACCGTTCGCTTTATGCATTTCTGGATCAGGATTTGACATTTTCGTTGTAATGGTACATTTATCCCACTAAACAGTAAATCTACCGTACGTGCAAGCTTGTTCATCAGTTTTCCACAAGAGTTATGCTGATTAAACATTATGGAAGAGCGCTGTGTGATTTATGGCTTTTTCTGTGATTTTACACATATGCCAAATCGGTGTGAACTCCAAAGAGTAATATGCTTTAACACCATGCTAACTCGCGGAGAGCTAAAACCAGGCCTAATGTCAATGGTTGTATACTGTCCACCGAGCGAGTGGCTGTGCGGTTTCGGTCACGTAGCTGTCGGCTTGCATTCGCAAGATAGTGGATTCGAACCCCATTGTCGGTAACACTGAAGATGGTTTTCCGTAGTTTCCCCATTTTTACACAAAGCGAATGCTGGGACTTTTTTACAATTGGCTTTTACGTCGTACCGACACAGATAGGTCTTTTGGCGACGATGGGATAGGAAAGGCCTAGGAGTGGGAAGGAAAAGGCCGAGGCCTTAATTAAGGTACAGTCCCAGCACCTGCCTGGTGTGAAAGTGGAAAACCGAGGAAAACCATCTTCAGGGCTGCCGACAGTGGGATTCGAACCCACTATCTCCCGGACGTAGGCTCACACAATTCTGGGACTTTACCTTAATTAAGGGTGCAGTCTCCACATTCCCACTTTGCTCTCTTTGCTCTACCACTGTCGCCATTAGACCTATTTTTGACGGTGGGACGTAAAAAAGATGTATTCTATCTCAGATCAATAATACAGGTGTATCAAAATTCAATACTTCAACTTCCAAGGTGGTAACACTGAAAGGTACGTTTTGAAAGTTCCTAGAGGGAGCTACTTTTAGTGCCTCCCGGGGTGGTAAAATAGGAGTAGGGGGGTTTGGGGATGAGCCCCCTGCAGTTGCCATGGAAATAAGCCTGCTCATGTTGCTTGGAGTTGCCAAACCTCTCACTTCTGAGTTACATCTTGTCGCAAGCGGTTCAGTTTGAGTTATATTCTATTTCTGTTTTGTGGCCGTTATTAAGTACCTAAAAATATGATTTACGTAAATTAATTGTATTTCTATGCAGGTACTCTACCACTGCGAGGTGTGGGAAAATGTACCATAATATATAACCTCCTCTTCCGAGCAACTCGTTCCCCTTGAACTCACTATTTTCTTACTTGTTTTATGTATTATATTTGTGCTACTAAGGTGTATAAAGACGAAGAACGGGTATGTTGAAGGATTTAACAATCTATAGGTGCCACCCCTCTTAAAGAATAGTAATTTTATTGATTTTACGTCCAGTCAACTATTTTTACAGTTTTCGGAGACAAGGAGGTGCCAAAATTGAGTTCAGTAGACGTTCTTTTAGATGCCTGTAAATCTATCCACACGAGGCTGACGTATTTGAGCACCTTGAAATACCACCGGACTGAGCCAGGATCGAACCTGTTGAGTTGGGCTCAGAAGGCCAGCGCTGTACTGCCTGAGCTTATCAGCCCGGCTCCTGTTAAAGATAACCGAAAATGAGACCAAGTTAGTGATAGTATGGACAAGTAGTCTACAACAGGACACAGTGGTCTGAACGAACGAAAAAATAAGTGAGCCGGAAGCGAGGGGAAGGAGAATGCAGTGCAGGAATACGACAACCCAGTGTAATGGCATGTGCAGAGCTCATCCCTCCTGCCCTCTCTGTCAGAATACTTCTTTAAATATTTTCGGTGGAGGTACTGACTACTGACTGATAAAATCAGAGACTATACTGTGAAAAACATCCACAGCCTGTTTCCAGTGATTTGACCGGGTCAGGAATTGAATGAATGAAGCCCCCTTCTAGCGGCGAGGATGGGAATTGTGCCGGCTGCCGAAGCCTGCCACCCTCCTCTGGGGCAAAGATTCATGAAATGAACTGATATTGGAGAGTGTTGCTGGAATGAAAGATGACAGGGAAAACCGGGAAACCCAGAGGAAAACCTGTCCCGCCTCCGCTTTGTCCAGTTTAAATCTCACATGGAGAGACCGGGATTCGAACCACGGAACATAGCTGTGGGAAGCCGGCGCCGGAGGCTCACAGACTGTACTCTAAGCCATAGCATGTAATTTCTGTGTTGTGAAAACACGCCGTACGTTTTCGTTCGTTTAGAGCAGAGCGAGGGAGTGTATGAGACTCCAACTGAATCCGAGAAAGAACTCGTTACTCGGGTGTTTGAAGCTGCCTACTCTCCTCAGCCTTGGGTCTTTGAACGTGTACAACAGGCAATGGCATGCCGTTGCAGGGAGTGTCTTGAAACACGAGGACACAATCTGAACAGCTTTTTATTTTATTTTATAAAATTACAATTAATTGATATGTGAATACAGTCGAAACCGGTTATAACGACTCCGAAGGGACTGCCAATTAACGGTCGTTATAGGCGACTTTTTTGCTAAAAATGTCATATCTGTAAGTTTTAGGCTGCCCATGGTTAATGAAAATAATGAAGTCAAAACTCCAATAAACATAAGCACTGCATTTGTAATGCAGTATTTGTGCAGTGGGACAGAGGAATGTTTATTCTAATGTTTGCACAGTATGTACAGCAATAATATGTCACTAAAATATAAAGTAATAAGTGAGGAAAGAAGTAGCAACAATGTAAATTGATCAATATTGTCGCAAACGGTCTTGGCTAATAAACGAGACGTTCTCTCTGTTCTTCCAAATTGTAGAATTCCTTGATAGTGAAACACCCAGTTTCTTCACGATGCTGACGTTGGTTCGCCATTTTGTAATCGCCATATCATGTGTGACGTTTCTTCAATATTAAACACATTCCCTATCTTTTCCGACATCTTTACAGCGATGCTTGCCTTGACTGTTTAACAGACTGACATGAAATCGACAATCTACAATCTACAAGAAGAGTTTGAAAATATTGTTAGCTCTACATTTTTTTTGTTAGTGGCTTTACGTCGCACCGACACAGATAGGACTTTTGGCGACGATGGGATAGGCAAGGCCTAGGAGTTGGAAGGAAGCAGCCGTGGCCTTAATTAAGGTACAGCCCCAGCATTTGCCTGGTGTGAAAATGGGAAACCACGGAAAACTTACATTGTTGTCAGGAATCCCCAAACGGGTACATATCCCACGTCGTTCCATCTATACGATGGGTCGGCGAATAAAGCCCCTCCACCAACTTCTGTCTTTGTACTTTTCTCCTTCTTCAGTGTTGTCCCAGTTCCCTCCTTGTTGCCGAATGTCGTTTTTTACTATGTCTGTATATCGCATTCTTGGCCGCCCTGTCGGTCTTTGGGTATGCGATCAGGATCCATCCTTCGCACGTGACCATAGCATTTGAGTCTACGCAGAGTTATGTTATCCTGCATTCTGCCAACCTGAGCCATGTCCCTGATGTTCTAATTACGAATTGTATCTCGTCTTGTTTTACCAACCATCACTCTGACGAATCTCATTTCAGCTGCCTGAATCCTTGCTTCGTCCTTTTTCCTCATGGTCCAGGTCTCACTCCCATATGTCAAAATTGGCATATAGTCAGATAAATTGCTCGCTTGAATTTCAATGGTCTCGGACATATCTATAGAATGTTCCTCCAGCTTGAATCCTGCTGGTAAGTTCCTCTTCAGTGGAGCCTGTTGCTGATATCATGCTTCCCAGATATTTCAATTTGTTTACCCCAAATGGGTAACAAACAAAAATCAACCGTAGACGTTATAGTAGATACATTTCTGCGAAAACGTGATAAAAATACGCCTTTTCATAAGATAAGCTCGTAATAAGCGATGTCATACTACGCGATTTTTTAAAATACAACCTCAACGCAGTCAGATCGGTTCCCAGTAGATCATTCAGCACAACCCGTTGTCACAAAACGGGCTGCAACGAGACAGAACCCCTTGGACATGTGCTGGGATTCTGCTGTAGCACTGAGCTAAAACACAACCACGCAACTATCGCCACTGCCGTGTCCATTGCTCAAGCCTTGAGACCGCGTGGATGGGAGGTGCACGAAGAGATTCACTGCACCTCTACCAATGACTCTAATCGGAGTACTGATATCAGGGGCATCAGCAGAAAGAACAATAAAGCTGTGGTCTTAGATTCCACCATTCGCTCGCTTTGAAAGAGACGCAAATCAGGCTCGGGATATGGACCTAGAAAAACAAGCTATTTATGTACCATGCTTGCCTTACCCGCCAGGAAAGTACAAAATATCTATCGATCGTGCATTGTCAGAGGCCTGCTATTCGGAACAAGAGGCACCCTCCTTAGTCAGAACCAAACCAAACCCCACGGCCCTACAGCCCTTGAAGGGCCTTGGCCTACCAAGCGAGTGATGCTCAGCCCGAAGGCCTGCAGATTACGAGATGTCGTGTGGTCAGCACGACGAATCCTCTCGGCCGTTATTCTTGGCTTTCTAGACCGGGACCGCTATCTCAGTGTCAGATAGCTCCTCAATTCTAATGACGTAGGCTGAGTGGACCTCGAACCACCCCTCAGGTCCAGGTAAAGATCCCTGACCTGGCCGGGAATCGAACCCGGGGCCTCCGGGTGAGAGGCAGGCACGCTACCCCTACACCCCGGAGCCGGCAGTCAGACCTTCACCTTACTATAAAATTTGAAATTTTCATTCTGCGAAATAGAAAAAAAATTATACAGATTCAGATGTTTGGAAAGACCCACTACCTTGGATTCTCCATCAGATTACCACCTAGTATACATTCTCCCATCCTTTTTCAAATGCGCTTGAACGCTTGATTCATGCACAGATCACTGAATACCTGGCCCAGAATTCCCTCCTTCACCATTTTCAGTCCAGCTATATAAGAGAACATAGTACCACAACAGCATTACTGGTACTAATACAGACATTTAATAGACCAAAGATAGGTGACTGTAGCAACACTAATATTTTGATATTTATTTTTTATTTATTTATTTCAAAAGAGGCAGTACCTTTGGCACAGTTAGCCCCGGGTTACTACTGCACAAATTCCGTAGTCTGAACATTAATGTGGCATCTCTTAAATTTTTAGCTCCTGCCTCACTGACCGCCGGTAACGAGTGCCATTGGGAATAATGTACTCAGGATGGTATAAACTCAATAGGTTTCCTACAGGGATCGAATTTTGGACCACTTTTACTTTCCATTAGTGCGAAGCATCGAAATATAGCAATATAGATGATCTTCAGATTTATTATCACTCTTATTCACAAGAAGAATACGAAACCATCGACAAGAGTCAATTTTGATTTCGAACGCCTCAGTGACTATCCCAGTAATGACACTTTGTTAATAAATCCTAGTAAAAGTCAGATTATGCCAAAACAAAAATTATCCTAATAACTATAATCAAATATTAGATCCTCTCTCAATGATTTTAACCCAAGTGATTCAACAATCATGCTATTCATTTTACGTCCCACTAATTACATTTCCGTATTTCAGGGACGATAAAGTACCGGAATTTTGACTCATAGGAGTTCTTTTACATGTCAGTAAATCCACAGTGAATTCGAAGATGATCAAATACCACTAGATTGAGCCAGCAATGAGATCGCCAGCTTCATCTCCATCGCCTGAGCCATTCAGCCTAGTCTAAGTGATTTGTTTTTCTAATTTATTTTCTCTTTGCTCAATCGTTGTGACACAAGAGAGTACAAACAAAGCCTTCCCAAGGGAGCTGAACATGTTTTCAAAATCCCTGACCTATATCGTACAGAAGTAACAATTAATAGCCTACATTGTCGAGTAATTGTTGTGGAAAGAGTAGGTGGGTGTTATCTAAAGGCGCGCATTGATCTCGGTTGGCTCCGTACGTGATGTGTAAACATTATTAGAGCTCTCTATTGTGTAGGTGGATTGAATTCACGGCAAGGTCGGCGAAATAATGATTTGTGTTCCTTCTTTCTCATTGCTCCACTGGGCTAGCTAGCTAGGGTTGTAACAGGCTGCGCTGTATTAAAAAACTCATGTCCTCATTCCGAGGTGGTGCAGCTCTTTTTAGGCACACCCCCAATGGAAGTGAGCTGCGTGTACCATTTCAACCACATACCAGGCCTCCTGACAATCTTCTGGTAGTACCGGGAATCAAACCCGGACCCTGGAGGACGGCAGCTAATAACACTAACCGTTACGTTCTGAAAACGACTGCCATAGTAATCGAAGACACGTTTTTAAAATGAATTCTACAACTCTACGACCGGGACGGGCTCGATTCTAAGAAAGTTCTAAAATTTAACACTCCTTTCTTAAATGTTACCACCTTCAGGCACGATCGAGTCCGTTATCTTGAACATAGAAGACCAAAGGCCATTGCGCCTTGGCGGAATTATTTGTTTGGTCTAATGACGCAGTGTAAGAACCCTTAAAATAATAATAATAATAATAATAATAATAATAATAATAATAATAATAATAATAATAATAATAATAAATCCGACCCCTTGGCTGAATGGTAAGCGTATAGGCCTTCGGTTCATCCACACTCCGTAATATCTGTGCTCTGTTTGAGTAACATGGAGGGAACTTTGACAAAGGTCGTTTACGTTCTAAAAACAACTGCTATAGTAATCTAAGAAATATTTTTAAAAATAATTCTACAACTCTACGACCGGGACGAGCTCTATTCTAATAAAGTTGTAAAATTTAAACAAGGTTCGATTCCCGGCCGGTTCCGGAGTTTTACCATTCAATGATTAATTCCCTTGTATGGGACTGGGTGTTTGTGCTGTCCCCAACATCCCTGCTACTCGTACTTCGCACACAACAGTATCTTCCACCAGAGAAGCAAGCAGAATCCCTATATGCAGCAGATGCCGCCTACACCCGTCGAGAGTCTTCCTTATAAGGGCTGCAGCAATAGCCACAGAGAAATTTATATCATCTTTTTTTTTAGAAGTTGCTTTAAGTTGCGTCGACACAGATAGGTCTTACGGCGACGATGGGATAGGAAAGTGCTAGTATTAGGAAGGAAGCAGCCGTGGCCTTAATTAGGGTACAGCCTCAGCATTTGCCTGATGTAAAAATGCGAAACCACGAGAAACCATCTTCATGGCTACTAACAGTGGGGTTCGAACCCACTATCTCCCGAATACTGGATACTGGTCGCACTTAAGCGACTATAGCTATCGAGCGGTATCATCATCATCGTCATCATCACGAAGTATATATCACTCGTTAACATTTTCGCAACAAACACATCGTGGTAGATACAGCCCATTAAAGATCTTGCTCTGCCAAGATGACTGCTGTCCAGTCTGATGGCATGCAGGTGTATCACGTAGTCACGTTAATGACATCCTCATCCTGTTGTTTGACTTTTTTGTACGAGTCTAGTGCCCCTGATATCAGTCCACTCCTCAGTTTTCACGCATTATGCTGAGTTAACCCTATTCCTTATTTTAATATTCAGAATGGCTTGAAATCACCCACCGTCTGCGGGTACGAGTCAGAACATGCTATACCTACACTATGGACTGATCTGAGAAAATTCACATAAAGCTTATGTATACGAGGATAAGACGTCGTATGATGTAAGACACCCCACGTTACTTTCTCCAGCAAAAGAAGCGATGAAGATCGAAAAATACGATGAAAATATTGAATAGTCGACACAAAAGCTTTGTTTCGCTGTAGTCGTGAAGAAATAATCCGTCTTCTCTTCAGAGCGCTACAAAGTGGAATACAAAATGAGACACCTGAAAAATTGTATAGAATGAAGAAAATGAGACAATCCTGAAAGACAGGGATAATTTGAACCCATTATACAAAGGAACTGGAGGAATGGATTGCAGTATGAGATAGTAAGATTTATTACAGCAAGCAAAATGTTCATATTGCTTAAACTGAGTGTAAAGGTATATCGTCACCAGATCACAGATGTGCGATTTTCAGAGATTTACTACTGAAATTTTATCATTCCTGTTCTGCTTGTTTTTATTCATGTTTTGTCCGATAATTCCCTTTGATAATCTACTTGTGTCTCTCTTTTCCTCTAAGGTATATATTTCATCTTCACCTACTTTGCTTGAATAATAAGTGTATTTGATAAAGATTTAGTTTACTTTATAACAAACTAAATGAATTAAGTAAATAAATATGGAAATGTAAGACGAGAATTATTAGAATCATGCCGTTTAGAATGGTCAAAACGACAAAAAAGTTAATTAATTGAAAACGAATTAGGCATATTTTTCAAACAACTTGGAAAGTGCTCTAAAAACTTGGAAGCTTCGAGTGGAGTAATTCATTGCATTTATCCAACAGTGATCTCGGA
This sequence comes from Anabrus simplex, assembly GCF_040414725.1. Classification (NCBI taxonomy): domain Eukaryota; kingdom Metazoa; phylum Arthropoda; class Insecta; order Orthoptera; family Tettigoniidae; genus Anabrus; species Anabrus simplex. The sequence continues at coordinate 909,201,627 of NC_090265.1, read as the reverse complement.
AGTTAAAATTCCAAGTTAGAACCTGTAATATATACACGTCTATCGAAATAATCGATACTTTTTAAAATAAACGAAAATGATTTTCTGAACACCTCCACTATCAGTCTGTAATTAGCAGTAAAGTTCAATGCACTGAAACCATTTAACACATAAATAAATTATTATCCTGGATAAACTTTAAAGCTTTAAGTAATATGGATAGTTTTATGTTAAATGTTCAATTAATTATCACACAGAGAAGTAGGTTTCTCATTCTTGAGATTTTTCAACACACTCAAATTCCAATCGAATTGAAGAATGAGTTTTCTTTTCATGGCCACCGCATTACCAGTAATAGCTCGTATAAGTGAGAAATAAACTAAACGAAACAAACCTCACGATGAAGTATCTTCTTCTTCTTCTGATTATTATTATTATTATTATTATTATTATTATTATTATTATTATTATTATTATTATTATTATTATTATTATTATTGTACCGGGCGGTACACCTCCGCTCCGCTAATTCAAATATTGCGCCAGTTGAATAACTTCCACATTAATGCTAAGATTTCTCAGAAGATGTCATTACTATAAATAGTGAAGAGTTCTGAACTGTGTCTTTTTCGATTTATTTTTGTTTTCCCTATAGTAAGAAGTGTGAACATTCTCTCCTAGATGGCACTACTGAAGGACTACAATTGTGCACCCTAGTGCGAAGTGAAAGAACTGTTTTTTGGAGAAATTTTGTGTTCATAAGTTTGTTCTTTGTTAAATTTCTTTCAGTCATTTGTTTGGGTTGGTAGTATAACCCTTCTCTTTCCGCTTGTTTTGAATTTAGCCAATCCCGAATTTCTCTAATTAATTTTCCACCAATAATGTGTTTCTTCCTCATCTGGTGTAGTGGTTTTCATCGTTAGCCAATGAAATTTTGTGGGCGGGTTGTAATCATTCATGAAACGCCTCGAATCTTCCGCGAGGGTATATAAACTGCTGATTTTCGGGTCTCCGGGCCACTTCAGTAACATCTATCATTGTGTAAATTATGTAGCAGGGGGCGGGAAGCGCCTCCTTCTTCGGGCAGCGGTTCATCAATAAGGTAATGGCCTTTTAATAACTTCTTTTCTTGCTAGCTCAGCAGTTTAACTCTCGGGGCAGGTTCGATACCTTTTACCATGTAACTTTCCTCTAAAATGTAAAAGACACTTGGTATATATTCTATCTCTTTAAACTATATATTGGGATAGAGAGTGCTTAACCCTCTCGAGCTCCCACTCCTTTTGCTTTGAGGTGAACTTATTTTCACAACCGTTTCTTCCCTTCCTAATGTAATATAAATAATTTTTTGTATAAGTCACCTCTTTAGTATGGGATTAGCCCTTGCATAAGCGACCTAGTGCCAAATAGGTTTTAAAGAAATGTATTAGGAGTGCAGTTTCGCCTCCTCTCGAGTTGGTATTTTGGAGGCCATGTAATTGATCTGTTTCTTTACTTAATAGGCCTCAGTAGGTTGGGTATTTTTACCCCTGTTTTCATGCGCTTGGAGGACAGCTTGAAAGTCGAGTTTGGTGTGGCCTTTGAATTGGCTTGAACTTTGAGAGCGGTTGCTCTTTCTTAAATTGGGTTTCTGTGTGCCTCAAGTAGGCTTTACCGAGTAATAGGGAGCGAGTGTTCCTGGGCATGATTGGGGTTTTCTGCCCCTTTGTTAAACCTTGTGTATAAGTAAAGTTGGGCTCATTGCTCAAGGATTGTGTTTCTGGAACTCGAAGCCCAAAATACATTAATAAACTGTAATTGTACATTCTTACTTTGTTGCTATATAACTAAGTTCCTGCTGTACTTGTTATTTCTTGATCTTGAGAAGAAAATATAACCTTGTTGAATTTTAAATTAACTTTAATTTCGTAAGTTGAGACCTGTTCATCCCAGCACCTTCTTTCACCTCTGCTGATCCACCAAACCACGGTAACAATTATTATTATTATTATTATTATTATTATTATTATTATTATTATTATTATTATTATTATTATTATTATTCATCACCAACATCTAAGTGTTTCTCCTGCTGGTGGAGGGTCAACTTTTTGGATCGTAGAATTGTATTTAACTGGATAAAATGCGTTATCTGGTTTCAATGCCGAAGCTTCATGCCAGCGTTAATGCAGCCTTGCCATCACTCTTTGGGTAAGCACCACTAGCTATGGTATTCGGAGCAGCATGCACGACATAGCCATACCACTGGATGCGTGGATGCGTGTGTCGAACATTTTCTCAGTAATTGGGATTATACCAATTTTCCGTCTGATGGCAACATTGGTCAGAGCGTGAGAGGCACATTGGTGACCTTAGCATACGCATTTCCAGGACATGTAACAGGGATCTACTTTCCTGGTTAATGGCAGGCGCTCAATTCCACAGGGGACTACTGAACAAATTACTGTGCGGTATATTTTTGACTTCAGGTGTATCGAACTTGGTATAATTAAACTATTTAGTTATGTACGCATAATACTTTTCTGTGGTGTCCTAAAATTGAAACAATTGTCTTGAAATTGAAAAGAAACTATTAATGTAGCGTACATTTATGGGCCAGTTGAAGAAGATGGGACGTAGAGAAGAAGATACAACTTCGAATTTCATGAATTATTTAATGAACCAGACATTGTTACTGCCATAAATTCAGAAGGATTGAATGAGTTGAGCATTTTCTGGGAATGAACTACAAATTGGTCAACAAGATCTTCACTACCATGCCAGAAAGAATTAGAAAAGTTGAGAGCATAGTCTGAGGTGGGAAAAAAGTATGTATAAGGCAAAACATACGGACACTTATAGTTCGAAATAGGAGGGTCCTAGTTCTAAATATAGCGGAACGGCGAATCATTCTGAGGAAAGGAACGACTCACAAGGGGCTGCCGAGCTAATTATGATGATGAAGTCTTGAAATAAAGAGAAACAGGAACCCTAAAATCAAACCCACAGTGACACAATAATAATAATAATAATAATAATAATAATAATAATAATAATAATAATAATAATAATAATAATAAATAATTTAACTGATGTTGACTTTTCTTCTCCCAAAATCTCGTCATCTTGGCAAAACCATGGTTTTTGACAGCTTTTTGGAATTGGAATCGATCTTGAATAATTTCCTGTGGGATGCCAATTTCCTGAAGCTCTTTTTCTATTTCACTAAACCTGTTGCTTTTTACTATCATTGAGAGAGCAAGGTTGAGAATTCTTTTCGTGAGCCTGTCATTGTTCATTCTGAGAATGTTGCCATAGAACAGTAATCGCCTCTTCTTGAGGGTGTCGGTGACCATTTCAGAACTATTATTATTATTATTATTATTATTATTATTATTATTATTATTATTATTATTATTATTATTATTATTATTGATACATATTTGCTACTTTCTTTCTATTAGTTTTCGCTCAGTGACAAATTGTAACCGCTGGGTGTGTACCTGAACTGCTCCTGTTCGAGAGCTTGCAGGATCGATTGACATTTGTAAGTTTAGGTAGGTGCAAGAGATTCGACCCAATAAATGTACTGGAAGAAAGGTGACATTATACACACTCTCTTTTAGTTTCGAACTGAGCCTCTATGGATAATGTTGACGACCAATTTCATTTTTTGTGTCTATATCATGTTCATCTGTCGGCTTTAGCATCCTGCCAGTATCTCTTTAAGTCTATCGATCACCGACGTCTTTCATTCCTCTGGCAGGGACTCTCTCCTCATTCTTCTGGGCTCTGGTTCAAATTAAACCCAAGAAATCTTTTGACTATCCATCTCAATTTTTCCTACCGTCTTTCTGGGATAGCGATCTGTCTTATATGCATATTATTATTATTATTATTATTATTATTATTATTATTATTATTATTATTATTATTATTATTATTATTATTATTCCACAGTCAGAAAAAATGGTACATTTGTGTTCAGAAGGACTGGAAAATATTATACAAACGATGAGAACTACCACGAGTGAAAGATTGCTAATATTCCTCAACAGTGATTAGGTGATTACCACCATCCCAAATCAACTATCATAGGTGATTTAGTGGGTTGTGGATGTTTCTAGTAGCAGGTAATTGTGAATTTACGGCTGTGTCAGCAGAGACCGGGAGGTGAGCAAGTAGAACCGATAATGAAGTCTCATGTCATCATGCCGCCTGAGGGAAGGCGGACAGAAATAGCAACAGTAGCTTTCCAAGTTCGCAGCGTGCAGGTGCCAATGTATACCTTTCAGTATGGTCCATGTGAGGGTGTGCAAATAATAATTCTTCCGTTCCTTCCAAGTCAACTGTTACTCTGTACGACGGGTAATGTTGCCATAATGAATCCATTTACCCCCATAACCTTGATTCGAAATGGACCAAACTGAACACCGCGTTCTCTCTTGTAAAAGAAATAATAATAATAATAATAATAATAATAATAATAATAATAATAATAATAATAATAATAATAATAATAATAATAATAATAATAATACCCGTCAACTTGGGGTCAGAGAGGTATTGGTTCTACCGTCTGTTCCACTCAGACTAGCAAAAGAATAAATTCTTAACTATACTTAATCATACTGCTCTCTATTTTGACTAAGACATGACATCAGTAATAGAGCTGTAATATTCTCACTAAGGCAGCAGCTATTCTAATCCTGCTCCTACCATTAACGTCACACTAAAGACCATTTTTTCCCCTCTCTTATAATGAAATGATTTACAGTCACATAAATTGCCAAGATTATTTTTCCATGATTTTGATTATTGAATTGGGGTTAAATTAATTTGCAGAGACTTAATACACACGGATTTAAACCTAACAGAGATAGCCGAAGTTTTGAAATGTAGAAGGAAGTCCGTTCATCAGTCCACGATGAACGAGGTCGACATGATCTTCGTTGCGCCTACGAAAACCACTCTATGATTATGTTGTGGGAGAAATACTGACCCGCAGCACATATATCACGAAGAGCAAGTTTGTTTCGAAATTAGGCGCATAATATTGAATCTCCGACGACAGAGCCATACCGGCCGAATTTCTAAACTGAAATATTTCACATAGCAGTTTTCACAGGCACAACGACGATATAAAGTATCTCAATGTTTGATGTTTGCTCCAGAAGGAAGCAATCTGAACTCAGCGACTGGTCGGCCAATGGAATCCCAATTTCTCTATCATATGGTGAAGTGAAATCAGAATATCGATTTTACATCCCACTAACTACGTTTACGGTTTCTGAGATGCCGGGATGCTTGAAGTTTATACCGCAAGAGTTCTGTTACATGCTAATAAATCTACCGACACGAAGCTGACGTATTTTAGCACCTTCAAATACCACCGGACTGAGCCAGGATCGACCCTGCTAACATGGGCTCAGAAGGCCTGCACTCTACCGTCTGAGCTACTTAGCTCAACACAGAATATTGAAACTGACACGTAAGCAGCATAAGTGGCACCAAATCAATATGCTTGCACACAGTTCTTGAGACCATAGATAACCGAAAATACATCACGCTTGTAGTTTTACCCGACTGTTGATATTGTTATCATAGGCATGGACCTCCAATTTTACGTGGAACCCGAACCACAGGGACGTGAATTTTCAGTTCATAAAATTCCACATGCATTAGACGGGATTCGAACCGCCCTGGTGAGAAACCAGTAACTAAGCCACTGAACGGTTCCACCATCCACAGGTTATTTATCGATTGAATGGCCACGTGGTCTGGATCACGTCGCTCTGAGTTTGCATCCTAGAGATAGTGTGTTCGAACCCCACCTTGAAGATGGTTTTCTGTGGTTTTGTTTTGATGGTTTTCGGTGACCCAAGGAAGGGAAAGGGCTAGGAATGGGAAGGAAGCTGCCGTAGTCTTAATTACGGTACAGCCCCAGCGTTTCCCATTTTCACGCCAGGCAAATGCTGGAGCTGTACCTTAATTAGGGGCACGGTCGTTTCCTTCCCATTCCTAGCCCTTTCCCTTCCCATCGTCGCCATAAGACCTATCTGTGTCGGTGCGACGTAAAGCAGCTTGTAAAAAGAATAGATCCGTCAATCCTAGTCCTAGTCCTAGCCCTTTCATGTACCATTGTCGCGATGAGAGATGTCTGTGCCGGGAGATGTAAAACAAATAGTAAGTTTAAATTATTATTATTATTATTATTATTATTATTATTATTTTGCCACAGAGAGAGGATTAATTCATATGAGAGGCCTAATCCAAACCTGACTTTTCAAATGACACTTCACCCCTTCTCTACGCGTCATGCCAACGAGGAATAGCACTCAATAACTACCTAAGTCGAGATGAGTAAATAGCACTACAATTACACGGAATGGAGAGTTGCATTAAGAACAATGCCGTTGACGGGGCCTAATATATGTTCGGAACGTGATGCTCCCCAGAGGGTAGGCTAATGATAGATGGCAGCACTATCCCTGGACAATGGTTCGCTCGGGGGAGGTGATACTCAAACCATGATGAGGTTACAAGCGGACCACGAACAGCAAATTGCAAAGGGTGGCCAGCTATTCTCGCATAATTCCAAACCCTATAATGAAGCTGCCATGTCTCAACATATTTCGTTGTACAGTGAAGTGGCCTTTCAAGATCAGCGAGTTGCTAGCCATCTATACGAGCATGTGATTTTAGTGGCGATAATCAATGCCTACAGATCAATTGCGGATGATAATTATCTAGGGCTGGGACTAAGAATATCTTTGTTTTCGCTCCTGTTCTTTAACATTAGAGGCTTAGGACAGAGTGGTCAAAATTCTTCTTTTTCTTATACAGTAAGTTTATTTTAGACGGGGTGAACAGCTGTGACCTGTGCCGTGACTCGTATTTTATTCGCTGCTCATGGTGGAGGTCTACTTATTTGTGTCAAAAACTCAATTTTTCCATTTACTTTTTAATTATGCAGAGTGTAAGAAAACACAGGGAAAAATGTTAAGAATGTATTCCTCTTCTGAAATAAATAAATAAATAAATAAATAAATAAATAAATAAATAAATAAATAAATAAATAAATAAATAAATAAATAAATAAATAAATAAACACAGTTCCTGACATAACATCCGAGTTATCCGACTTCTAAATAACGCCTTAATTCATTTCAGTGCGGTAATTTACTGATTATTCCGTTGACATTCCATCAATTATCCCGGGCTGAATTCAGGACTCAGTTTGTCGTTTCATGGAGCTCTGAACAAGCTCCCACATTCCTAGCACAGTACATATTGTCTTGAAAGCTCTGTGAATTAAATAAAACAGTGTTGTAACATTGTTTAGTTTAGAGAGGTAGGTACGTATTTAGCATATTGGCGTCTTTCATTTTGTCAACGTATTGGTAGACACTAAGGTCACTTATGACAGTCGGATAACTAAAAAAATTAGCGTATCAGGACCAATGCTGATATAAATTGTTTTTCTAATCTACCTATAAGAAATCCATTCTTTAAATCGTGCTCTATATTTTTGCTGCACCCTATAGAATATGGTGATAGAAATTTCTCTAATTCTAAAAATATTATAGTAAATGCCCATGTTTTCCGGTTGTTACGTCCTACTCTGTCGTATGTTTGTAGCTAATTTTCCGTACCGTTACTTTTTACATATGTTTTTCATCAAAATTCAAAAAAATATTGACGAAATTTGCATGAAAGTTTGCATGGTAATGCATTTTATTCATATGAATAACACGTTTTAGGCTCCTTTATTAACATGAGTACATTAACTTCCACGGAGAGACATCTTTAGGGCGGCAAGCAGTGGGGTTCGAGCCCACTATCTCCTAAATGCATGCTAACAGCTATACGTCCACGGTCCGAGTATCAAACTCGCTCGATATATTAAAAGTGCAGGAATTTGAAAAACTGATATGAAAGTTAATGATGAAAAGAAAATATGCTGAAGGCATATCTCAGGGATTTTAGAGTATCAATAATCTTTCAATCATTTCACCAAAAGAATTACGTATGTACTCAATCGAATCTGATAAAATTCTTAGGCTTTTTAAAATTATGACAAGTTGTTTAATAATAATAATAATAATAATAATAATAATAATAATAATAATAATAATAATAATAATAATAATAATAATAATAATAATAATAATAATAATAATAATAATAATAATAATAGGGCCTAATGGTTTTACGTCCCACTAACTACATTTACGGTATTCAGAGAATCCGAGGTGCCGTAACTCGTTCCGTAGGAGTTCTTTTACGTGCCAGTAAATGTACTGACACGAGGCTGTCCTATTTGAGCACCTTCAAATAATACCGGGCTGAGCGGGGAACGAACCCGCTAACCTGAGCTACTCAGCCCAGCGGAAACTGTTTCATTTAATGGTAATAATAAATGTAGGCTGTGTAAAGTATGTCATATCCTGTTAAGTAACATTTGGGGTTGCTGAGCAATAAAAAACTGAATTCTAGTTATCAACAAAAGTTGTACCTCTGCCCTTAAAATACTCCTTTGAGCACGTTATGAAATTTAACTGCTATAACCTAATGATCATAGGCAAGTGTTCTTCGGAGTAATTAAAGGTAAAATTTGCATAGATATTCTTTGGGCAAAGTTTCCCATTATGAGCTAAAATTGCATATGCGATCTAGGCGTTGAGTTGCGCTTACAATGATATCAGCAATATAAAGTGGTGCATTCTTGACCTCGAAGTGGGGTAAGTTCATCGTTAGTATGTGTGGTTCTCATAACCGGAGTCAATGCGGTGCTGGAATTGTTAAATATGTAAACAGAATTATTAAGGAAGCATGCACGTAAATAAACATTAATAATAATAATAATAATAATAATAATAATAATAATAATAATAATAATAATAATAATTATTATTATTTTTCATTAGGGGGCGTGATTAACTCAGTGATTTAACTGTTGGCCTCCCACCCGGATGACTGAGATTCGAATTGCGATCGATTCTGGGTTGAGATTTTCATCTAAAATATCACGTGGCCTGAAGAAGGGCATCTGGTCTTGAACTTCCGGCCAAAACAAAGGCAGGTAAAAATAAAATAAAAAGGGTCTGGGTGGCTCCAGTGACGCCAGACGTAACTGGGATAAACTGAACAAAATTTAAAAAAGAAAGTTTAAAATGACTTTTTCATTCAACAACTTGCTTTTAACGCTTTGCGGAGACTCCAATGTGGCGTAATCCCCCCCCCCCCAGGAGTTCTTTCATACGCCGGTAAACCTACAGAGACGACTCTGAGGTGAATGAGAAACTTCATATAGGCCTACCTCCAAACTGAAGTGGAATCGATCCCACCAACTAGGGCTCAGAAGGCCAGCACTCTACCATCTGAGCAACCGAACCCGGCAGATGACATATCTTGCATATGCAAGCAAAACATATTACTCCATTAAAGGGACGTAGTGCAAAGGTCTGAAATTTCACACTGCCATACGCGTGATATCCATCAAGTCATACGAGGTCATTTAGTTTATTGAATTTTCCAACTTGATTTTTCCTGCTGTCAAGAGAGGAATTCTATTGAGATACACAGTGCTCATCTAGAAACTCTAACGCACCCATTGCATAATTTATAAAAGCAGAGCATGGCGATGAAAGACTGAAAACTTTCAAAGATATTCTTCTTGGAAGTAAGATTTTTTGAATACATTTTGCTTGTAAGCCCACTGTATGAAGTATCAAGCAATCGAAGAGGAAACAAAATAAAACTTTTCCAGGATGAAGGGGGAGTGAGGCCCATCACAGGGAAAGCGGCATTTAGGACATTAACCGATTATTGCTCTAGTATGAGTTCGATGGAAGGCGAAACGAGTTGGTTGGTCCTGTCTTAGGGCAAGCAAGACTTGTTATTTAGAACTGGAGGGAGGCGTATAAATAAATCTGGATGAGGGACACCAATGGGATAAATACGACAAACAAATTAGGAAGTATGTAACATATAGATTGGCTTAAGGTAGGGTAGTGTAGAGAACTGCATCAAACCAGGTCAACTATGATTAATACTAATGTTATTGGCTTTACGTCCCAATAACTACTTTTTACGGTTTTCGTAGACGCTAAGGTGCAGGAATTTTGTCAAACAGGAGTTCTTTTACGTGCCAGTAAATCTACCGACACGAGTCTGATGTATTTGAGCACCTTCAAAATACCACCGGACTGATCCGGAATCGAACCTGCCAAGTTGGTGTCAGAAGGCCAGCGCCTCAATCGTCTGAGTCACTCAGACCGGCAACTAGGAACTATCTTAACGTTCTAAGTATCTCTTCTGAATGCCAAGGAGCGACGTACTTGGGTGTTTACCCCAGTAGTGGTGAGCTGATAATATGCGATGAGCTGGACTGGTTCGTTACGAGAGATTGGCTGGTTGAACGTGGAGGGCCGGGTGGTCTGTAGTGGAAAGATTATTACGTAAAATAATTGGGAGAGTGTGGTGGAATGGATTAAAGTCAGGTGGATTGGAAAACTGAATCAGTACGAGGACCAGAAAAAAAAATCAACTGCGAATTTCAAGTACCATCATGGCCTTTACAATCTCAAAGCCATGTTGTCTAGAACGTTGCGGGTGTTTAATCTCTTACTATAGGTTCTTTGGCTCTGCTCACAAAATCACTCACTCATTCTCTAAGTAATGTGAATGCTGGGCGTTGTATTGCTGATAGTTTTGCGGTGATATATTATTACTTACGTGTCATCCGCTCATCCTGGTAAAGGCTCTTATCACCCCATGCCATCAAGCAATATTTGGAATATAGCGTGATCCATTAGTTTTGAGAGATTATTTAATTTAATTATTTAATTATTATATATATTTGTTTAATTCTCTATTGTCGTTACGAGTCAGTACACAGAACAGGAAAGAATATAGTGTAAACTACGTACATTCTCAAATAGTGTGGACTAACACGACTGGAATGTTATTTCGGTCGCCGTACTACCGTTGATTTGTGCAGTCTTCAATAAAAGTGGATTATAAAGTGTTTTATGGGAAGTCAGGCGAGAAACGTGTTGCATCTGGCTGGATTTTAAGTAAATGCTTTGCAGTATTAAGACTGGTAATTTACACTGACAAAGCTTTGGCAGTAGCTCCAGCATTTCCGTCGACTTGTCATTGTTTTGGCGGGCTTCACCAGAATGTGAAGGGGAAAGAGAACAAAACATCTAATTTATGCATGATTAACTTGGGAGCTATTTCCAACCAGCACTATTCCGCAGCGTAACTAGCACATTATTAAGGATATGAACTGTGTTATGTGAAGTACTTCTGCATTCTGGAGCAGTCTGAGTTACTAATAAAGTGTTGTACTGATGACAAGTAAAGAGCACGGAGAAAGTTATATTTAACTAGCAGTAAGACTGTACAGTAGAGAAAAAATCACCGTTATTATGCACTCCTTTTTTTTTACTAAATGT